>NW_026525191.1:42500-75000 GCF_943734705.1 Anopheles coustani
GATCCATATTATATGAAGAGAAAAATCGGCTAAGTCCCGGATCCATATTATATGAAGAGAAAAATTGGCTAAGTCCCGGATCCATATTATATGAAGAGAAATATCGGCTAAGTCCAGGATCCATATATAATAACCTAATAATCGGCTAAGTCCCGGATCCATATTATATGAAGAGAAAAATCGGCTAAGTCCAGGATCCATATATAATAACCTAATAATCGGCTAAGTCCAGGATCCATATATAATAACCTAATAACAGGCTAAGTCCAGGATCCATATTATATGAAGAGAAAAATCGGCTAAGTCCGAGATTGGGTCTGTCAGACATACACTTTCAAGATACCACACAAGCAAGCAAGATGGCCTAGTGATGGAACCATATAATATGAAGAGAAAAATCGGCTAAGTCCGAGATTGGGTCTGTCGGAAATACACTATCAAGTTACCACACAAGCAAGCAAGATGGCCTAATGATGGATCCATATGATATGAAGAGAAAAATCGGCTAAGTCCAGGATCCATATAATATGAAGAGAAAAATCGGCTAAGTCCCAGATTGGGTCTGTCAGAAATACACTTCCAAGTTACCACACAAGCAAGCAAGATGGCCTAGTGATGGATCCATATGATATGAAGAGAAAAATCGGCTAAGTCCAGGATCCATATAATATGAAGAGAAAAATCGGCTAAGTCCCAGATTGGGTCTGTCAGAAATACACTTCCAAGTTACCACACAAGCAAGCAAGATGGCCTAATGATGGATCCATATGATATGAAGAGAAAAATCGGCTAAGTCCAGGATCCATAGAATATGAAGAGAAAAATCGGCTAAGTCCCAGATTGGGTCTGTCAGAAATACACTTCCAAGTTACCACACAAGCAAGCAAGATGGCCTAGTGATGGATCCATATGATATGAAGAGAAAAATCGGCTAAGTCCAGGATCCATATAATATGAAGAGAAAAATCGGCTAAGTCCCAGTTTGGGTCTGTCAGAAATACACTTCCAAGTTACCACACAAGCAAGCAAGATGGCCTAGTGATGGATCCATATGATATGAAGAGAAAAATCGGCTAAGTCCCAGATTGGGTCTGTCAGAAATACACTTCCAAGTTACCACACAAGCAAGCAAGATGGCCTAGTGATGGATCCATATGATATGAAGAGAAAAATCGGCTAAGTCCCAGATTGGGTCTGTCAGACATACACTATCAAGTTACCACACAAGCAAGCAAGATGGCCTAGTGATGGATCCATATGATATGAAGAGAAAAATCGGCTAAGTCCCAGATTGGGTCTGTCAGAAATACACTTCCAAGTTATCACATGAGCAAGCAAGATGGCCTAGTGATGGATCCATATAATATGCAGAGAAAAATCGGCTAAGTCCCAGATTGGGTCTGTCAGAAATACACTTCCAAGTTACCACATGAGCAAGCAAGTTACCACATGAAGAGAAAGCCGGCAAAGTCTGGGAATGTTACCACATGAACTGGAAAATGGGCAAAAACCTACCTTCACAGGGAACGTGAATAAGTAAGGCTGTAGACATCGGATCGACAAGCCAAAGACTGATATGGAAAGGAAATGAGTAGTACTAGCTTTCCTGAGAGTTGCAGAGCTTAGACTGCATATGAACGAAAGTTATTAAGCGTCAAAGTCAGAGAAGTTACCCAAAGGAACACAAGTTCCAACTTAGAGCATGTATACCGCCTAGACGGTTAGAGGTACGGCCAGGCTGAGGAATAAGGAAATGTTGGCCAACATGTTCCCTAACTATCCCCCGAAGACCGCAAAGCAATCCAACATCAACCAAGAAAGTTATAGCCCGATCAAGGAAACACCTACTTTGCACCGATATTGCACCAAATACATGTACCAAGCACCTTCGGTTGCATACCTGCAGGGGCTTACCATAGTAGGCCATGGAAGACCGATATACCGAACATAATCACTTTCTATCTCCTCGGGTGTTTGAGATAGCGCTTTGCGGTACAAGAACGAAAGTTAGACTATATCTTGGTGCATCTTTTTGCCCAAGATCACAAGACCCTATCTACCAAGGCAAGAAAGTTGTGTGGGGACAAAATGTCCAAAAGTGCCCAAAGTGGCACACTTGAACCATATATTCGAGAAAAACACAAGTGTGGGCCCGAGCTAGCAAGTTGAAATGTTCTGACCGTCAGTAGCCCTAGTTGAGGTGCACTTATCATTATATGAGGCCAACGTGCCAGCTAGTCTCTAAAGGGGCGATATGGGTGTTCCAAGGTTTGTACCCAATTGAGGAAAAAACAGGGTAAGGTACGGTGTACCGCGAATAACTCGGGCTATAGATGTCCGATCGATGAGTTTGGCATATGTATGGAAAGGTCTCGACGAGACCTAACTACCCTGAAAGTATGAAGGCAAAGACTTGAATGACCGGGAAGTTATTAAGTGCACAAGTGGTAAAGTTGCACCAAAGTCCATGTTACCCGAAGTGGTACATGAACACCCAATATTCGACCAAAACACAAGTTTAGAGACGAGCTAGCGAGCTACATTGTTCAGACCGTCAGTAGCCCGCATCAAGACACGCATTTCATTATATTGAGCCTAGCCGCTAGCTCGACTCGAAGTCGGTCATATGGTTGGTTGATGATTTGGACCGACCACGTGGTGTACCAAGGTGATGTACCTTTCATGAATTAAAACTCTGGCTGTATGGCACTGAGCGACAAGCTAAGGTGTGATTTGGAATAGTCTTGAGTGGGACTATTTAGGAAAAATGCGAACAAAAAATCACAAAGTCCTTGGGCGAAGCTATTAGCGAAACATAGAGCAAATTGGTACCAAAAACTCTGGAAATGGGACTTGAGTCAAAAATAACCGCAAGTTGGAGAAGAGATAGCAAGCTTGCGTAGAACAATTATATTTGGTGCATGGTATCACCAACAAAAAAGTATATGGGGCCAAGGTGCTGGCTGGCCTCCAAAGTGGAGATATGGGCGATCCAAAGTTTGTACCCAAGTACGAACAAGTATGGAAAAAACAGGGTAAGGTACCAAGTACCATGAATAACTTCGGCTGTAGATGGCCGAGCAAGACAAACGGCATACCGTTGGAAAGGTCTCTGGGAGACCTATCTACCCTGAAAGTTTCATGAGGCTGAGTTGAAAGACCACGGAGATATTAGGTGATGATGGTCGTATTTGGGGACCAAGTCGCAGGAAATGGCACTTGACCAAAATCCCCCTTGGAAGGTGAATACCGGCTTACCGGTAAGAGATAGCGACTTGGCTTAGAATATTCATAAGTTGGGCGTGTAGAGACGCAACTTTCATTATATGGGGCCAACCCGGTCAGGGTGCTCCAAGTCGGTCGTTTGGTCGGTTTATGGTTTGGGCCGACCACGTGGTGTACCAAGTTGAGGTACCTTTCATGAATTATAACTCGGTCAGTTTGCCACCGAGCGACAAGTTCCGTTGTGATTTGGAATGGTCTTGAGAGGGAATATCAAGCAAAAATACAAACAGAATATCAGCTTGTCCATGGCCGAAGCTATTAGTGAAACATAGAGCAACAAGGGTCCAAAAACGAATGAAATGGGACTTGGACCAAGAATAACGGCAAGTTGGAGAAGAGATAGCAAGTTGGCGTAGAACAATTATATTTGGTGCATGGCATGACCAACAAAAAAGTATATGGGGCCAAGGTGCTAGCTGGCCTCCAAAGTGGAGATATGGGCGATCCAAAGTTTGTACCCAAGTACGAACAAGTATGGAAAAAACAGGGTAAGGTACCAAGTACCATTAATAACTTCGGCTGTAGATGGCCGAGCGAGGCAAACGGCTCACCGTTGGAAAGGTCTTGGGGAGACCTATCTACCCTGAAAGTGTTATGAGGCTGAGTTGAAAGACCACGGAGATATTAGGTGATGATGGTCCAATTCGGGGACCAAGTCGCAGGAAATGGCACTTGACCAAAATCACCCTTGGAAGGTGAATACCGGCTTACCGGTAAGAGATAGCGACTTGGCGTAGAATATTCATAAGTTGGGCGTGTAGAGACGCAACTTTCATTATATGGGGCCAACCCGGTCAGGGTGCTCCAAGTCGGTCGTTTGGTCGGTTTATGGTTTGGGCCGACCACGTGGTGTACCAAGTTGAGGTACCTTTCATGAATTATAACTCGGTCAGTTTGCCACCGAGCGACAAGTTCCGTTGTGATTTGGAATGGTCTTGAGAGGGAATATCAAGCAAAAATACAAACAGAATATCAGCTTGTCCATGGCCGAAGCTATTAGTGAAACATAGAGCAACAAGGGTCCAAAAACGAATGAAATGGGACTTGGACCAAGAATAACGGCAAGTTGGAGAAGAGATAGCAAGTTGGCGTAGAACAATTATATTTGGTGCATGGCATGACCAACAAAAAAGTATATGGGGCCAAGGTGCTAGCTGGCCTCCAAAGTGGAGATATGGGCGATCCAAAGTTTGTACCCAAGTACGAACAAGTATGGAAAAAACAGGGTAAGGTACCAAGTACCATTAATAACTTCGGCTGTAGATGGCCGAGCGAGGCAAACGGCTCACCGTTGGAAAGGTCTTGGGGAGACCTATCTACCCTGAAAGTTTTATGAGGCTGAGTTGAAAGACCACGGAGATATTAGGTGATGATGGTCCAATTCGGGGACCAAGTCGCAGGAAATGGCACTTGACCAAAATCACCCTTGGAAGGTGAATACCGGCTTACCGGTAAGAGATAGCGACTTGGCGTAGAATATTCATAAGTTGGGCGTGTAGAGACGCAACTTTCATTATATGGGGGCAACCCGGTCAGGGTGCTCCAAGTCGGTCGTTTGGTCGGTATATGGTTTGGGCCGACCACATGGTGTACCAAGTTGAGGTATCTTTCATGAATTATAACTCGGTCAGTTTGCCACCGAGCGACAAGTTGCGGTGTGTTTTGGAATGGTCTTGAGTGGGACTATCAAGCAAAAATACAAACAGAATATCAGCTTGTCCATGGCCGAAACTATTAGTGAAACATATAGCAAAATGGGTCCAAAAACGAATGAAATGGGACTTGGACCAAGAATAACGGCAAGTTGGAGAAGAGATAGCAAGTTGACGTAGAACAATTATATTTGGTGCATGGTATGACCAACAAAAAAGTATATGAGGCCAAGGTGCTGGCTGGCCTCCAAAGTGGAGATATGGGCGATCCAAAGTTTGTACCCAAGTATGGCAAAAACTGGTAGAGGTACCTTTCATGAATTACTGCTCAGGCTGTATGGCACTTAGCGGGACGCTTGGCTCTGGTATGGAATAGTCTTGAGTGGGACTATCAAGGAAAAATACGAACAGAAAATCACCATGTCCACGGACGAAGGTATTAGCGAAACTTAGAGCGAAATTGCGACCAAGTCGCTGGAAATGGCCCTTGGACCAAGTATACCGTCAAGGCGGTACGAGATAGCGAGTTGACGTGGAATATTTATAAGTTTGCCTCCACGAGACGAAAGTTTAGTTATATGGGGCCAACCCGCTCAGGGTTGTCCAAGTCGGTCATATGGCTGATCGAAATTTTCGACCAAGTACTGAGAAAACAGGGTAAGGTACCGTGTACCTCGAATAACTTTGGCTGTAGATGTCCGAGCGAGGCAAACGGCATAGCGTTGGAAAGGTCTTGAGGTGTTCTAGGCACCCTGAAAGTTTGAAAAGGCTATCTGGAAAACTCGTGGAGATATTAGAGAAACATTGGGCCCAACAGATACCAAGTCGCAGGAAATGGGCCCTCCAAGAACACCCTAAAATCCCAATTACGGCTAAGTTGCAGGCCAGCTAGCGAAGTGAAATGTTCTAGGCATAACTAGAACACGTTAATGCGCAACTTTTTGAATCAGAACTTTTTTCGATATCTGGCCCCCAAAGGGGGGATATGGGCGATCAAAGGATTTTTCCAAGTTTCGGTACTTTTTACGGTATCGCTCATAGCTCCGGCTGTATGCAAGCAAATGACAATCTAAGACATGATTTGGAAAGGTATTGAGCAGTACTAACTTACGTTAGAACACAGCGAAGCGCTATCGGTTCATGGCAAGGCCGATATAAGCAGTCAAAGATGAAAAATGTTGACAAAATGAACAAAAATTACCTTGGTACGCGAATAGCGGCCAGGGATGAAGAGGTACGAAGGTGGTGTAGAAGAATTATAATTAGGGCTTGGTACGCTCTAAAAGTTTGCCGAAGACCGCAAAGCGCTCAGACCCATAGAAAGTGGCCATTTGGGCCGAACAGTGCGTGCAAAGAGGTGAAAATGCAAAAATTGCACTTTGTGGGGCGATTTGCGGGGAGAAGGAGGGGTCGGAGGGCAAAATGTCCCTTGACCAAAAAGTCTTATCTCGTCGAGATCTACAACATTGCCGAAGACCGCAAAGCGCTAGCTCGCAATCGAAAAATCGAGAATTTGAAAATTTTCTAAGTCTTGGGCTCCCTAAGGAAAAGTTTCAAAAATCACGTTTGTCCCCAATTTTGAAGGGGAAGGAGTCGGTTCCGGGGCATGGTGTCTTCGGCAAAAAGTCTTATCTTTTTGCGTACTTTCGACTAGTTCAATAAAAATTTTTGACCCAAAATTTGTTCGGCGGACCCCTAGGTCGAAAAACCCGAAAAAAGTCGAAAAAAGTCGAAAATGTCGAAAAATGAGAAAACCTCATATTCGGACTCTACACGAGCCCCAGATATTGAAAAGTGAAATCCGCGGTCGATTTGGAACAAAAAATTGACCTAGGCAAAGTTGTATGGAGGTAGGGACCCCTGAGAAAAAAGTTTGGTCCCGAGGCTCCTTGGACCACCAAGTCCCTAGGTCGGACCAAAATCGGAAAAAATCCGACCAAAGTCGAAAGTGTCGAAAATTTTAAAAAACCCCTTTTGGGGCCCTATGGCCTCCCTAGATAATGAAAAGTGAGGTCCGCGGCCGATCCGGAAGAAAAACTTGACCTAGGCAAACTTGTATGACGGTGGGGACCCAAAAAAATTTCGATGAGTGTAGTTTAGACAGGCCGGAAAATGTATCGGTGGTCCGTATCAAGGGACGTCTTTTAGTTCCATGGGGTGGTGGTCGTCGAACAAAGTCGCCTAGGTCGACCACCAGAAAGACCAGTCGTGTTGTAATGGATGTTTTGACCACTTTACTAGGGAAACCTAGTAGGTCGAAGCAAATTTGGGGTTCGAGATGAGTTGGTGAAAGTTGGTCCAACCTAGGTGTGCTTGGTGGAGGTTGACCATGAAAGTAGAGCATGATGGGAATGACCATAACTTTGGTTCTAGATGTCGGATCGGTACACTTGAGGCAGTTTTGGAAAGGTGAAGGCCTGCTCTAGCTATGTATCCTACCAAGCTAAGCGCCTACTAGTGACCCGGAGGAGGTATTAAGGGTCAAAGGCAAAAAGGGGTACCCTAAAGTGCATGTGACCAAGAAAATGGGAAAAACGGTATCGCCTATAGCTCAGGCTGTATGGCTCGGATCGGAAAGCTTGGATATGCGTTGGAAAGGTCTTGACGAGCGCTAGCTATGTGTCCTACCAAGCGAAGCGCTAGGTGTTGAGCAAGTCGGTCATATTAGAGGGCAAAGGTGAAAAATGGTGGTTTAGAGGCGAAAATTCACCTTATGATCGAAAATAGCGAGCGAACGATAAGAGCTACGAACATGGCGTAGAACAATCATAAGTACGTTACCACAAGACCTAACTTTGGCCAATATAGAGCGAGAAGATCGGAGGTACCCATCAGGGTGATATGGCTGGTTCAAAGTTGGACCAAAACGAGACTTGAGAAATGGATTGAAACACGGTATCGCGAATAACTCAGGCTGTATGGAACGGATCGACAAGCTTAGATCAGTGTTGGAAAGGTCGAACCGAGCGCTAACTATAATCCCAAACAACCGAAGCGCTAAGTGTTGAGGAAAACTGAGTTATTAAGCGACAAAGTCGAAAAATAATACCAAAATGGCCAAAAATCACACAAGTCCAAGAATACCGAGCAGGCGGTAAGAGATAGCGGGTTGACGTAGAATACTTATAAGTTTGCCTCTACGAAACCTAAAAGTCGTACATAGACAGCGAGAAGATCGGACCACTCTGGAAGGGTGATACGAGTGGTCAAAAATTGGCAAAAATGAAACATGGCTAAAATGGATTTGACTTGTGCACCGTATAGCTCCGGCTGTATGGCATGGATTGTTAAGCTAGGATATGTTTTGGAAAGGTAACACCCAGCGCTAGATACGACTAGAAGAAAGCAAAGCGCTAACTAGCATGATTTGGAAGTTATTAAGCGACAAAGTCGAAAAATGTTACCTAAATTGAAACTCGAGTACATTGGGCAAAAAAGTACAAGTTGTGAAATTTGGACTTACGAGTAAAATACCGAGCAGGCGGTAAGAGATAGCGACTTGGCGTAGAATATTCATAAGTTGGGCGTGTAAAGACGCAACTTTCATTATATGGGGCCAACCCGGTCAGGGTGCTCCAAGTCGGTCATTTGGTCGGTTTATGGTTTGGGCCGACCATGTGCTGTACCAGGTAGAGGTACTTTTCATGAATTATAACTCGGTCAGTTTGCCACCGAGCGACAAGCTGCGGTGTGTTTTGGAATGGTCTTGAGTGGGACTATCAAGCAAAAATACAAACAGAAAATCAGCTTGTCTATGGGCGAAGCTATTATTGAAACATATGGCAAAATGGGTCCGAAAACGAATGAAATGGGACTTGGACCAAGAATAACGGCAAGTTGGAGAAGAGATAGCAAGTTGGCGTAGAACAATTATATTTAGTGCATGGTATGACCAAGAAAAAAGTATATGGGGCAAAGGTGCTGGCTGGCCTCCAAAGTGGAGATATGGGCGATACAAAGTTTGTACCCAAGTATGGCAAAAACTGGTAGAGGTACCTTTCATGAATTACTGCTCAGGCTGTATGGCACTTAGCGGGACGCTTGGCTCTGGTATGGAATAGTCTTGAGTGGGACTATCAAGGAAAAATACGAACAAAAAATCACCATGTCCACGGACGAAGGTATTAGCGAAACTTAGAGCGAAACTGCGACCAAGTCGCTGGAAATGGCCCTTGGACCAAGTATACCGTCAAGGCGGTACGAGATAGCGAGTTGACGTGGAATATTTATAAGTTTGCCTCCACGAGACGAAAGTTTAGTTATATGGGGCCAACCCGCTCAGGGTTGTCCAAGTCGGTCATATGGCTGATCGAAATTTTCGACCAAGTACTGAGAAAACAGGGTAAGGTACCGTGTACCTCGAATAACTTTGGCTGTAGATGTCCGAGCGAGGCAAACGGCATAGCGTTGGAAAGGTCTTGAGGTGTTCTAGGCACCCTGAAAGTTTGAAAAGGCTATCTGGAAAACTCGTGGAGATATTAGAGAAACATTGGGCCCAACAGATACCAAGTCGCAGGAAATGGGCCCTCCAAGAACACCCTAAAATCCCAATTACGGCTAAGTTGCAGGCCAGCTAGCGAAGTGAAATGTTCTAGGCATAACTAGAACACGTTAATGCGCAACTTTTTGAATAAGAACTTTTTTCGATATCTGGCCCCCAAAGGGGGGATATGGGCGATCAAAGGATTTTTCCAAGTTTCGGTACTTTTTACGGTATCGCTCATAGCTCCGGCTGTACGCAAGCAAATGGCAACCTAAGATATGATTTGGAAAGGTAAAGAGTAGTACTAACTTACGTTAGAACACAGCGAAGCGCTATCGGTTCATGGCAAGGCCGATATAAGCAGTCAAAGATGAAAAATGTTGACAAAATGAACAAAAATTACCTTGGTACGCGAATAGCGGCCAGGGATGAAGAGGTACGAAGGTGGTGTAGAACAATTATAATTAGGGCTTGGTACGCTCTAAAAGTTTGCCGAAGACTGCAAAGCGCTCAGACCCATAGAAAGTGGCCATTTGGGCCGAACAGTGCATGCAAAGAGGTGAAAATGCAAAAATTGCACTTTGGGGGGCGATTTGCGGGGGGAAGGAGGGGTCGGAGGGCAAAATGTCCCTTGACCAAAAAGTCTTATCTCGTCGAGATCTACAACATTGCCGAAGACCGCAAAGCGCTAGCTCGCAATCGAAAAATCGAGAATTTGAAAATTTTCTAAGTCTTTGGCTCCCTAAGGAAAAGTTTCAAAAATCACGTTTGTCCCCAATTTTGAAGGGGAAGGAGTCGGTTCCGGGGCATGGTGTCTTCGGCAAAAAGTCTTATCTTTTTGCGTACTTTCGACTAGTTCAATAAAAATTTTTGACCCAAAATTTGTTCGGCGGACCCCTAGGTCGAAAAACCCGAAAAAATCCCAAAAAAGTCGAAAATGTCGAAAAATGAGAAAACCTCATATTCGGACTCTACACGAGCCCCAGATATTGAAAAGTGAAATCCGCGGTCGATTTGGACCAAAAAATTGACCTAGGCAAAGTTGTATGGAGGTAGGGACCCCTGAGAAAAAAGTTTGGTCCCGAGGCTCCTTGGACCACCAAGTCCCTAGGTCGGACCAAAATCGGAAAAAATCCGACCGAAGTCGAAAGTGTCGAAAATTTTAAAAAACCCCTTTTGGGGCCCTATGGCCTCCCTAGATAATGAAAAGTGAGGTCCGCGGCCGATCCGGAAGAAAAACTTGACCTAGGCAAACTTGTATGACGGTGGGGACCCAAAAAAATTTCGATGAGTGTAGTTTAGACAGGCCGGAAAATGTATCGGTGGTCCGTATCAAGGGACGTCTTTTAGTTCCATGGGGTGGTGGTCGTCGAACAAAGTCGCCTAGGTCGACCACCAGAAAGACCAGTCGTGTTGTAATGGATGTTTTGACCACTTTACTAGGGAAACCTAGTAGGTCGAAGCAAATTTGGGGTTCGAGATGAGTTGGTGAAAGTTGGTCCAACCTAGGTGTGCTTGGTGGAGGTTGACCATGAAAGTAGAGCATGATGGGAATGACCATAACTTTGGTTCTAGATGTCGGATCGATACACTTTCGGCAGTTTTGGAAAGGTGAAGGCCTGCTCTAGCTATGTTTCCTACCAAGCTGAGCGCCTACTAGTGACCCGGAGGAGGTATTAAGGGTCAAAGGCAAAAAGGGGTACCCTAAAGTGCATGTGACCAAGAAAATGGGAAAAACGGTATCGCCTATAGCTCAGGCTGTATGGCTCGGATCGGAAAGCTTGGATATGCGTTGGAAAGGTCTTGACGAGCGCTAGCTATGTGTCCTACCAAGCGAAGCGCTAGGTGTTGAGCAAGTCGGTCATATTAGAGGGCAAAGGTGAAAAATGGTGGTTTAGAGGCGAAAATTCACCTTATGATCGAAAATAGCGGGCGAACGATAAGAGCTACGAACACGGCGTAGAACAATCATAAGTACGTTACCACAAGAACTAACTTTGGCCAATATAGAGCGAGAAGATCGGAGGTAGCCATCAGGGTGATATGGCTGGTTCAAAGTTGGACCAAAACGAGACTTGAGAAATGGGTTGAAACACGGTATCGCGAATAACTCAGGCTGTATGGAACGGATCGACAAGCTAAGATCAGTGTTGGAAAGGTCGAACCAAGCGCTAACTATAATCCCAAACAACCGAAGCGCTAAGTGTTGAGCAAAACTGAGTTATTAAGCGACAAAGTCGAAAAATAATACCAAAATGGCCAAAAATCACACAAGACCAAGAATACCGAGCAGGCGGTAAGAGATAGCGGGATGACGTAGAATACTTATAAGTTTGCCTCTACAAGACCTAAAAGTCGGCCATAGACAGCAAGAAGATCGGACCACTCTGGAAGGGTGATACGAGTGGTCAAAAATTGGCAAAAATGAAACATGGCTAAAATGGATTTGACTTGTGCACCATGTAGCTCCGGCTATATGGCATGGATTGTAAAGCTAGGATATGTTTTGGAAAGGTAACACCCAGCGCTAGATACGACTAGAAGAAAGCAAAGCGCTAACTAGCATGATTTGGAAGTTATTAAGCGTCAAAGTCGAAAAATGTTACCAAAATTGAAACTCGAGTACATTGGGCCAAAAAGTACAAGTTGTGAAAATTGGACTTACGAGTAAAATACTGAGCAGGCGGTAAGAGATAGAGACTTGGTGTAGAATAATTATAAGTTGGGCATGTTATAACCTATATTTGACCCGAACATAGTGTCGAGATCGGTGGTACCCAAAAGGGTGGTACAGGTGTTAGATGGTTTTCCCAGAGCATAAGCTCCACATGATATGGAAAACGGGAAACATCATAACTTCGGCTGTATTGCATGGAATGGAACGAACAAGGTATCGATGGAAAGAGAAAAGGTAGCGCTAACTATAATTCCTACCAAGCAAAGCGCTAGCATGTGACCGTTCGGGTGTTATTGTGAGTCAAAGTCAGAAATTGTTACCACGAGAGGCGAAAATCCGACTATGTCCAAAAATACCGGGCTGGCGGTAAGAGATACGGCTTGGCCGTAGAACATTTATAAGTTGGCCAAGACAAGACCTAAGTTTCGTCCATAGACGACAAGAAGATCGAAGATACCTGAAGGTGAGATATGGGCGTCCCAAAGTGGGCCTTTGAAAAAGTGACAAACTTCCCTTATAACAGCATAAACCAAATATCTCTGGCTCTATGGCACCGAATAAGAAGTTGAGCTCAGCGACAGAAAGGTGATAGTCAGCGCTAAATATCATACGAACAGAGTGAAGCGCTAAAGGGAAAGGATCTTGGTGATATAAGGTGACAAAGTCGAGAAAAGTTGCCTCAAAATCATGAAAAATGTGAAAAAATGGCTAAGTCCCGGGTGCCTTAAGGGCAGGTTAATCGAATGTACCGAGCTGGCGGTACGAGATAGAGACTTGGTGTAGAACAATTATATGTTTGGCATGGCAAGACCTACATTCGGCCAATACAAAGTGAGAAGATCAAAGATACCCGCAAGGGTGATATTGGTGTCCAAAGGAAAAAAGCACTAAGTCTTGGGAAACTTATATGAAGAAAAAGGACCCTGATGGGTCATATGGGATGGATCGAAAAATCGGCTAAGTCCCAAAATGGGGATGTCAGAACTACACTCATGTGTTACCACATCAAGCAAGGCAAACTTATATGAAGGAAAGGACCCTGATGGGTCATATGGTATTGATCGAAAAATCGGCTAAGTCCCAAAATGGGGATGTCAGAACTACACTCAAATGTTACCACACCAAGCAAGGCAAACTTATATGAAGCAAAGGACCCTGATGGGTCATATGGTATTGATCGAAAAATCGGCTAAGTCCCAAAATGGGGATGTCAGAACTACACTCAAATGTTACCACACCAAGCAAGGCAAACTTATATGAAGCAAAGGACCCTGATGGGTCATATGGTATTGATCGAAAAATCGGCTAAGTCCCAAAATGGGGATGTCAGAACTACACTCAAATGTTACCACACCAAGCAAGGCAAACTTATATGAAGGCAAGGACCCTGATGGGTCATATGGTATTTTACGAAAAATCGGCTAAGTCCCAAAATGGGGATGTCAGAACTACACTCAAATGTTACCACACCAAGCAAGGCAAACTTATATGAAGCAAAGGACCCTGATGGGTCATATGGTATTTTACGAAAAATCGGCTAAGTCCCAAAATGGGGATGTCAGAACTACACTCAAATGTTACCACACCAAGCAAGGCAAACTTATATGAAGCAAAGGACCCTGATGGGTCATATGGTATTTTACGAAAAATCGGCTAAGTCCCAAAATGGTGATGTCAGAACTACACTCAAATGTTACCACACCAAGCAAGGCAAACTTATATGAAGCAAAGGACCCTGATGGGTCATATGGTATTTTACGAAAAATCGGCTAAGTCCCAAAATGATGATGTCAGAACTACACTCAAATGTTACCACACCAAGCAAGGCAAACTTATATGAAGGCAAGGACCCTGATGGGTCATATGGTATTTTACGAAAAATCGGCTAAGTCCCAAAATGGGGATGTCAGAACTACACTCATGTGTTACCACACCAAGCAAGGCAAACTTATATGAAGGCAAGGACCCTGATGGGTCATATGGTATTTTACGAAAAATCGGCTAAGTCCCAAAATGATGATGTCAGAACTACACTCAAATGTTACCACACCAAGCAAGGCAAACTTATATGAAGGAAAGGACCCTGATGGGTCATATGGTATGGATCGAAAAATCGGCTAAGTCCCAAAATGGGGATGTCTGAACTACACTCAAATGTTACCACATCAAGCAAGGCAAACTTATATGAAGGAAAGGACCCTCATATGGGTCATATGGTATTGATCGAAAAATCGGCTAAGTCCCAAAATGGGGATGTCAGAACTACACTCAAATGTTACCACACCAAGCAAGGCAAACTTATATGAAGGCAAGGACCCTGATGGGTCATATGGTATTTTACGAAAAATCGGCTAAGTCCCAAAATGGGGATGTCAGAACTACACTCAAATGTTACCACACCAAGCAAGGCAAACTTATATGAAGCAAAGGACCCTGATGGGTCATATGGTATTTTACGAAAAATCGGCTAAGTCCCAAAATGGGGATGTCAGAACTACACTCAAATGTTACCACACCAAGCAAGGCAAACTTATATGAAGCAAAGGACCCTGATGGGTCATATGGTATTTTACGAAAAATCGGCTAAGTCCCAAAATGGTGATGTCAGAACTACACTCAAATGTTACCACACCAAGCAAGGCAAACTTATATGAAGCAAAGGACCCTGATGGGTCATATGGTATTTTACGAAAAATCGGCTAAGTCCCAAAATGATGATGTCAGAACTACACTCAAATGTTACCACACCAAGCAAGGCAAACTTATATGAAGGCAAGGACCCTGATGGGTCATATGGTATTTTACGAAAAATCGGCTAAGTCCCAAAATGGGGATGTCAGAACTACACTCATGTGTTACCACACCAAGCAAGGCAAACTTATATGAAGGCAAGGACCCTGATGGGTCATATGGTATTTTACGAAAAATCGGCTAAGTCCCAAAATGATGATGTCAGAACTACACTCAAATGTTACCACACCAAGCAAGGCAAACTTATATGAAGGAAAGGACCCTGATGGGTCATATGGTATGGATCGAAAAATCGGCTAAGTCCCAAAATGGGGATGTCTGAACTACACTCAAATGTTACCACATCAAGCAAGGCAAACTTATATGAAGGAAAGGACCCTCATATGGGTCATATGGTATTTTACGAAAAATCGGCTAAGTCCCAAAATGATGATGTCAGAACTACACTCAAAGGTTACCACACCAAGCAAGGCAAACTTATATGAAGGCAAGGACCCTGATGGGTCATATGGTATGGATCGAAAAATCGGCTAAGTCCCAAAATGGGGATGTCTGAACTACACTCAAATGTTACCACATCAAGCAAGGCAAACTTATATGAAGGAAAGGACCCTCATATGGGTCATATGGTATTTTACGAAAAATCGGCTAAGTCCCAAAATGATGATGTCAGAACTACACTCAAAGGTTACCACACCAAGCAAGGCAAACTTATATGAAGGCAAGGACCCTGATGGGTCATATGGTATGGATCGAAAAATCGGCTAAGTCCCAAAATGATGATGTCAGAACTACACTCAAATGTTACCACATCAAGCAAGGAAAACTTATATGAAGGAAAGGACCCTCATATGGGTCATATGGTATTTTACGAAAAATCGGCTAAGTCCCAAAATGATGATGTCAGAACTACACTCAAAGGTTACCACACCAAGCAAGGCAAACTTATATGAAGGCAAGGACCCTGATGGGTCATATGGTATGGATCGAAAAATCGGCTAAGTCCCAAAATGATGATGTCAGAACTACACTCAAAGGTTACCACATCAAGCGAGGCAAACTTATATGAAGGCAAGGACCCTGATGGGTCATATGGTATTTTACGAAAAATCGGCTAAGTCCCAAAATGGTGATGTCAGAACTACACTAAAATGTTACCACACCAAGCAAGGCAAACTTATATGAAGGCAAGGACCCTGATGGGTCATATGGTATTTTACGAAAAATCGGCTAAGTCCCAAAATGATGATGTCAGAACTACACTCAAAGGTTACCACACCAAGCAAGGCAAACTTATATGAAGGCAAGGACCCTGATGGGTCATATGGTATTTTACGAAAAATCGGCTAAGTCCCAAAATGGGGATGTCAGAACTACACTCAAATGTTACCACACCAAGCAAGGCAAACTTATATGAAGCAAAGGACCCTGATGGGTCATATGGTATTGATCGAAAAATCGGCTAAGTCCCAAAATGGGGATGTCAGAACTACACTCAAATGTTACCACACCAAGCAAGGCAAACTTATATGAAGCAAAGGACCCATATGGGTCATATGGTATTTTACGAAAAATCGGCTAAGTCCCAAAATGAGGATGTCAGAACTACACTAAAAAGTTACCACACCAAGCAAGGCAAAGTACCTAGGTGAACCCTAGGAAGAAACACGGACCAAGTCAGATGGCCTAAGTCAATAGAACAAGTGACCTAGGCAAAGTTGTATGGCGCTGAGGACCCTGAAAAATCTGGTTAGTGTAGTTTAGACAGGGTAGGTTTTTGGGTCGGCCGAACCCCCTTATTTTGGGTTTTGGCCTCATCAAGAAGCTACACCTAGGCAAACTGCCTAGGGTGAAAGTGCGAAGACCAATCGAATAGTAAGACAAGTTTTGACCGATCGCCCTAGGCAAGCTTGTATGAAGAAAGGGACCCTAAGGGTCATATGGAAATACATGAAAAATCGGCTAAGTCCCAAAATTGGGATGTCAGAACTACACTAAAAAGTTACCACATCAAGCAAGGCAAACTACCTAGGTGAACCCTAGCAAGAAACACGGACCAAGTCAGATGGCCTAAGTCAAGAGTGCAAGTGACCTAGGCAAAGTTGTATGACGGTGAGGACCCTGAAAAATCTGGTTAGTGTAGTTTAGACAGGGGAGGTTTTTGGGTCGGCTGAACCTCCTTATTTTGGGTTTTGACCTCCTCAAGAAGCTACACCTAGGCAAACTGCCTAGGGTGAATGTGCGAAGACCAATCGAATAGTAAGACAAGTTTTGACCGATCGCCCTAGGCAAGCTTGTATGAAGAAAGGGACCCTATGGGTCATATGGAAATTCATGAAAAATCGGCTAAGTCCCAAAATTGGGATGTCAGAACTACACTATAAAGTTACCACATCAAGCAAGGCAAAGTACCTAGGTGAACCCTAGGAAGAAACACGGACCAAGTCGGATGGCCTAAGTCAAGAGTACAAGTGACCTAGGCAAAGTTGTATGGCGCTGAGGACCCTGAAAAATCGGGTTAGTGTAGTTCTGACAGGGGAGGTTTCTGGGTCGGCTGAACCTCCTTATTTCGGGTTTTGGCCTCCTCAAGAAGACAGACCTAGGCAAACTGCCTAGGGTGAAAGTGCGAAGACCAATCGAATAGTAAGACAAGTTTTGACCGATCGCCCTAGGCAAGCTTGTATGAAGAAATAGACCCTACGGGTCATATGGAAATATACGAAAAATCGGCTAAGTCCCAAAATTGGGATGTCTGAACTACACTAAAAAGTTACCACATCAAGCAAGGCAAAGTTCCTAGGTGAACCCTAGGAAGAAACACGGACCAAGTCAGATGGCCTAAGTCAAGAGTACAAGTGACCTAGGCAAAGTTGTATGGCGCTGAGGACCCTGAAAAATCGGGTTAGTGTAGTTAAGACAGGGGAGGTTTCAGGGTCGGCTGGACCTCCTTATTTCGGGTTTTGGCCTCCTCAAGAAGACAGACCTAGGCGAATTGCCTAGGGTGAAAGTGCGAAGACCAATCGAATAGTAAGACAAGTTTTGACCGATCGCCCTAGGCAAGCTTGTATGAAGAAAGGGACCCTTAGGGTCATATGGAAATTCATGAAAAATCGGCTAAGTCCCAAAATTGGGATGTCAGAACTACACTATAAAGTTACCACATCAAGCAAGGCAAAGTACCTAGGTGAACCCTAGGAAGAAACACGGACCAAGTCGGATGGCCTAAGTCAAGAGTACAAGTGACCTAGGCAAAGTTGTATGGCGCTGAGGACCCTGAAAAATCGGGTTAGTGTAGTTCTGACAGGGGAGGTTTCTGGGTCGGCTGAACCTCCTTATTTCGGGTTTTGGCCTCCTCAAGAAGACAGACCTAGGCGAATTGCCTAGGGTGAAACTGCGAAGACCAATCGAATAGTAAGACAAGTTTTGACCGATCGCCCTAGGCAAGCTTGTATGAAGAAAGGGACCCTATGGGTCATATGGAAATTCATGAAAAATCGGCTAAGTCCCAAAATTGGGATGTCAGAACTACACTATAAAGTTACCACATTAGCAAGGCAGACTTGTATGAAGAACGGGACCCAGGTGAAAGTAGCAAATATCCCAAACCGAACATGTATATTATACACACAAGAGTACGAACATAAAGGAACACGGACCAAGCGTGCCGAGAGAATCGGTACTATAGAGCCCTCGTGGTTCTACACAAAGACTTTATGTTAGGGGTTCAAGCCCCATAGTACTCAAACGGTGACAGTAGCAAATATCCCAAACCGAACATGAATATTATACACACAAGAGTACGAACATAAAGGAACACGGACCAAGCGTGCCGAGAGAATCGGTACTATAGAGCCCTCGTGGTTCTACACAAAGACTTTATGTTAGGGGTTCAAGCCCCATAGTACTCAAACGGTGACAGTAGCAAATATCCAAAAACGAACTGGAATTTACATTCTGTTGGTCATGCGGTCGTCCAAAGGGGTCTAGTATCCTGGGATGACAAGCATCACGGGCACAGTCTCGTATCAAAACAGTCGAAGAGGCCCGCGAAAGCTTGCTTTCCATGGCTATGCGATGCACAAATTGAGTTTCTCCGTAGTTATACACAGCGCACAGGTGAAAGTAGCAAATATCCCAAATCGAACATGAATTTTATACACACAAGAGTACAAACATAAAGGAACACGGACCAAGCGTACCGAGAGAATCGGTACTAGAGCCCTTGTGGTTCTACATTGAGAGCCCTCGTGGTTCTACATAGATACTTTATGTTAGGGGTTCCAACCCCATAGTACTAGAACGGTGGAAGTAGCAAATAAACCGAACGTGGAATTTACTTTCTGATGGTCATGCGGTCGTCCAAAGGGGTCTAGTATCCTGGGATGACAAGCATCACGGGCACAGCTCGTATCAAAACAGTCGAAGAGGCCCGCGAAAGCTTGCTTTCCATGGCTATGCGATGCACAAATTGAGTTTACTCACCGTAGTATAAAACGAACGAACCGAACCTATCCGAGTAGGGATAATGGGCGCAGTAACATACTTCTGTGACCCAGCGAGAGTTGAACGAGGTGACATGAACTGTCAGTGGCTTATATCAGATGGGATACATACATGAGATTGCTTTCAAATCTACACTCGAAAACCTAACCAAGTAAAAGCGAACGTGGGGAGGATTCGAAACTGGTAACGAAATCTTAAGCTGGAAAGAGTCATCACTATGGATACATATTATGCGAAACCAATCAAGTGCTCATTACTGATCCAAAACCGAAGAGCACTAGTGAACACCTTAATCTCACCCTAGTTCACATCCAAGTGATCGACCACGTGTGTGAAGCAAAGACCAATCGAATTCCTCAATGGACCGAACACTATGAACAAATGGCCAAAAACGTTATAACTATCCAAACATACTACTATCTAGCGAAAGTCATCACGATGGAACCATACCATGATCTTTAACCTATAGCGCTCACCATATTCCTACCCAGAGTGCAAGTGAACAGATTGCCCACCCTTACCCAGTTCACAACCACGTGATCGACTAACATACCGAGGTTACCACAAGTCAAAGTTATACGTTTACAAGCGCAAGACCAATCGAAAACCCCGAAAGCAATCTCGACCCAAAATGTATTATCCGTGAGTGTAGTCGAGTCTCGTACTCGTCATCTGTAATCGTCGGATAGAATATCCAGTACACGGTTGTCTTTCCAAATGAAATCTACATACAGAACTCGCTCTTGGCAAATGGGTGGCAATGGCGCAATCAGGAGCGAGTTCCCGTCCGGGTGCCAAGTGATTGGCAAATGTCTGGGGGAAAGCAACCATATATTGATTTGTCTGTTAGTGTACTGGGTGTTTGAGGTATGTAGTATCCACGCTTGGTTGGGTGTGTCAGAGGACCATGGATGCGTTCACAACCCCAATTGGGGTACATCGGGAATGATTTTGTGGAACCGATGTGCCCGGCACACACTAAGTTTTGTTGCAAGTTAATAGTGTGCCATGTCCGGGGGGGTTGTGATTAAACTCTGGTGAATTGCGTACTGTGGTGATTGGGGTATGAAAGCCCCGCAGTTGCAATGATCGGACGCGCCTAGCGTGTCCTTTAGTTGATGGTAGGGAAATGAAGGCCCTTGTCAGCTCACCTAAGTATTCATGGAAGTTTGGCATAAGGTCGCTGTGGTAGGGGTATGAAGGCCCCGTCAGCGCATGCACAATCGGGCGCACGTGCGCTTAGCGGAGTCGAATGCCGCTCAAGTGCCTGTCCGGTGCATCGGGTGTGTGTGATACGAGGGCAATGAGGTTCGCACGGGGGCTCGCCTCCCGTGTGCTACCGGACTTGACAACATATAGAACGTGGTGTTTGCTCCTCCGGGTGCAATGGGACAATGAACATTCGAACGCAAAGTCGGAATTCTGGTTGATCCTACCAGTAATATACGCTCGTCTCAAAGGTTAAGCCATGCATGTCTAAGTACAAACAGATTTAATGTGAAACCGCATAAGGCTCAGTATAACAGCTATAATTTACGAGATCATCAACCTAGTTACTTGGGTTAGGCAAGCTTGTATGAAGAAAGGGACCCTATGGGTCATATGGAAAATCCATGAAAAATCGGCTAAGTCCCAAAATTGGGATGTCTGAACTACACTAAAAAGTTACCACATCAAGCAAGGCAAAGTACCTAGGTGAACCCTAAGAAGAAACACGGACCAAGTCAGATGGCCTAAGTCAAGAGTGCAAGTGACCTAGGCAAAGTTGTATGACGGTGAGGACCCTGAAAAATCTGGTTAGTGTAGTTTAGACAGGGGAGGTTTTTGGGTCGGCTGAACCTCCTTATTTTGGGTTTTGACCTCCTCAAGAAGCTACACCTAGGCAAACTGCCTAGGGTGAAAGTGCGAAGACCAATCGAATAGTAAGACAAGTTTTGACCGATCGCCCTAGGCAAGCTTGTATGAAGAAAGGGACCCTATGGGTCATATGGAAATACATGAAAAATCGGCTAAGTCCCAAAATTGGGATGTCTGAACTACACTAAAAAGTTACCACATCAAGCAAGGCAAAGTACCTAGGTGAACCCTAAGAAGAAACACGGACCAAGTCAGATGGCCTAAGTCAAGAGTACAAGTGACCTAGGCAAAGTTGTATGGCGCTGAGGACCCTGAAAAATCGGGTTAGTGTAGTTCAGACAGGGGAGGTTTTTGGGTCGGCTGAACCTCCTTATTTTGGGTTTTGACCTCCTCAAGAAGCTACACCTAGGCAAACTGCCTAGGGTGAAAGTGCGAAGACCAATCGAATAGTAAGACAAGTTTTGACCGATCGCCCTAGGCAAGCTTGTATGAAGAAAGGGACCCTATGGGTCATATGGAAAATCCATGAAAAATCGGCTAAGTCCCAAAATTGGGATGTCTGAACTACACTAAAAAGTTACCACATCAAGCAAGGCAAAGTACCTAGGTGAACCCTAAGAAGAAACACGGACCAAGTCAGATGGCCTAAGTCAAGAGTACATGTGACCTAGGCAAAGTTGTATGGCGCTGAGGACCCTGAAAAATCGGGTTAGTGTAGTTCAGACAGGGGAGGTTTTTGGGTCGGCTGAACCTCCTTATTTTGGGTTTTGACCTCCTCAAGAAGACAGACCTAGGCAAACTGCCTAGGGTGAAAGTGCGAAGACCAATCGAATAGTAAGACAAGTTTTGACCGATCGCCCTAGGCAAGCTTGTATGAAGAAAGGGACCCTTAGGGTCATATGGAAATTCATGAAAAATCGGCTAAGTCCCAAAATTGGGATGTCAGAACTACACTATAAAGTTACCACATCAAGCAAGGCAAAGTACCTAGGTGAACCCTAGGAAGGAACACGGACCAAGTCAGATGGCCTAAGTCAAGAGTATAAGTGACCTAGGCAAAGTTGTATGGCGCTGAGGACCCTGAAAAATCGGGTTAGTGTAGTTAAGACAGGGGAGGTTTCAGGGTCGGCTGGACCTCCTTATTTCGGGTTTTGGCCTCCTCAAGAAGACAGACCTAGGCGAATTGCCTAGGGTGAAACTGCGAAGACCAATCGAATAGTAAGACAAGTTTTGACCGATCGCCCTAGGCAAGCTTGTATGAAGAAAGGGACCCTTAGGGTCATATGGAAATTCATGAAAAATCGGCTAAGTCCCAAAATTGGGATGTCAGAACTACACTAAAAAGTTACCACATCAAGCAAGGCAAAGTACCTAGGTGAACCCTAGGAAGAAACACGGACCAAGTCAGATGGCCTAAGTCAAGAGTATAAGTGACCTAGGCAAAGTTGTATGGCGCTGAGGACCCTGAAAAATCGGGTTAGTGTAGTTAAGACAGGGGAGGTTTCAGGGTCGGCCAGACCTCCTTATTTCGGGTTTTGGCCTCCTCAAGAAGACAGACCTAGGCGAATTGCCTAGGGTGAAACTGCGAAGACCAATCGAATAGTAAGACAAGTTTTGACCGATCGCCCTAGGCAAGCTTGTATCAAGAAAGGGACCCTATGGGTCATATGGAAATTCATGAAAAATCGGCTAAGTCCCAAAATTGGGATGTCAGAACTACACTATAAAGTTACCACATTAGCAAGGCAGACTTGTATGAAGAACGGGACCCAGGTGAAAGTAGCAAATATCCCAAACCGAACATGAATATTATACACACAAGAGTACGAACATAAAGGAACACGGACCAAGCGTGCCGAGAGAATCGGTACTATAGAGCCCTCGTGGTTCTACACAAAGACTTTATGTTAGGGGTTCAAGCCCCATAGTACTCAAACGGTGACAGTAGCAAATATCCCAAACCGAACATGAATATTATACACACAAGAGTACGAACATAAAGGAACACGGACCAAGCGTGCCGAGAGAATCGGTACTATAGAGCCCTCGTGGTTCTACACAAAGACTTTATGTTAGGGGTTCAAGCCCCATAGTACTCAAACGGTGACAGTAGCAAATATCCAAAAACGAACTGGAATTTACATTCTGTTGGTCATGCGGTCGTCCAAAGGGGTCTAGTATCCTGGGATGACAAGCATCACGGGCACAGTCTCGTATCAAAACAGTCGAAGAGGCCCGCGAAAGCTTGCTTTCCATGGCTATGCGATGCACAAATTGAGTTTCTCCGTAGTTATACACAGCGCACAGGTGAAAGTAGCAAATATCCCAAATCGAACATGAATTTTATACACACAAGAGTACAAACATAAAGGAACACGGACCAAGCGTACCGAGAGAATCGGTACTAGAGCCCTTGTGGTTCTACATTGAGAGCCCTCGTGGTTCTACATAGATACTTTATGTTAGGGGTTCCAACCCCATAGTACTAGAACGGTGGAAGTAGCAAATAAACCGAACGTGGAATTTACTTTCTGATGGTCATGCGGTCGTCCAAAGGGGTCTAGTATCCTGGGATGACAAGCATCACGGGCACAGCTCGTATCAAAACAGTCGAAGAGGCCCGCGAAAGCTTGCTTTCCATGGCTATGCGATGCACAAATTGAGTTTACTCACCGTAGTATAAAACGAACGAACCGAACCTATCCGAGTAGGGATAATGGGCGCAGTAACATACTTCTGTGACCCAGCGAGAGTTGAACGAGGTGACATGAACTGTCAGTGGCTTATATCAGATGGGATACATACATGAGATTGCTTTCAAATCTACACTCGAAAACCTAACCAAGTAAAAGCGAACGTGGGGAGGATTCGAAACTGGTAACGAAATCTTAAGCTGGAAAGAGTCATCACTATGGATACATATTATGCGAAACCAATCAAGTGCTCATTACTGATCCAAAACCGAAGAGCACTAGTGAACACCTTAATCTCACCCTAGTTCACATCCAAGTGATCGACCACGTGTGTGAAGCAAAGACCAATCGAATTCCTCAATGGACCGAACACTATGAACAAATGGCCAAAAACGTTATAACTATCCAAACATACTACTATCTAGCGAAAGTCATCACGATGGAACCATACCATGATCTTTAACCTATAGCGCTCACCATATTCCTACCCAGAGTGCAAGTGAACAGATTGCCCACCCTTACCCAGTTCACAACCACGTGATCGACTAACATACCGAGGTTACCACAAGTCAAAGTTATACGTTTACAAGCGCAAGACCAATCGAAAACCCCGAAAGCAATCTCGACCCAAAATGTATTATCCGTGAGTGTAGTCGAGTCTCGTACTCGTCATCTGTAATCGTCGGATAGAATATCCAGTACACGGTTGTCTTTCCAAATGAAATCTACATACAGAACTCGCTCTTGGCAAATGGGTGGCAATGGCGCAATCAGGAGCGAGTTCCCGTCCGGGTGCCAAGTGATTGGCAAATGTCTGGGGGAAAGCAACCATATATTGATTTGTCTGTTAGTGTACTGGGTGTTTGAGGTATGTAGTATCCACGCTTGGTTGGGTGTGTCAGAGGACCATGGATGCGTTCACAACCCCAATTGGGGTACATCGGGAATGATTTTGTGGAACCGATGTGCCCGGCACACACTAAGTTTTGTTGCAAGTTAATAGTGTGCCATGTCCGGGGGGGTTGTGATTAAACTCTGGTGAATTGCGTACTGTTGTGATTGGGGTATGAAAGCCCCGCAGTTGCAATGATCGGACGCGCCTAGCGTGTCCTTTAGTTGATGGTAGGGAAATGAAGGCCCTTGTCAGCTCACCTAAGTATTCATGGAAGTTTGGCATAAGGTCGCTGTGGTAGGGGTATGAAGGCCCCGTCAGCGCATGCACAATCGGGCGCACGTGCGCTTAGCGGAGTCGAATGCCGCTCAAGTGCCTGTCCGGTGCATCGGGTGTGTGTGATACGAGGGCAATGAGGTTCGCACGGGGGCTCGCCTCCCGTGTGCTACCGGACTTGACAACATATAGAACGTGGTGTTTGCTCCTCCGGGTGCAATGGGACAATGAACATTCGAACGCAAAGTCGGAATTCTGGTTGATCCTACCAGTAATATACGCTCGTCTCAAAGGTTAAGCCATGCATGTCTAAGTACAAACAGATTTAATGTGAAACCGCATAAGGCTCAGTATAACAGCTATAATTTACGAGATCATCAACCTAGTTACTTGGATAACTGTGGAAAATCTAGAGCTAATACATGCAACATGCCAGGACCCTCGCGGGAACTGGTGCACTTATTAGTCAAACCAATCGCGGGTTCTCCGTGTCATTGAGTTGAAGTCTGGATAATGATGCTGATCGTATGGTCTCGCACCGACGACAGATCTCGCAAATATCTGCCCTATCAACTATGGATGGTAGTATAGAGGACTACCATGGTTGCAACGGGTAACGGGGAATCAGGGTTCGATTCCGGAGAGGGAGCCTGAGAAATGGCTACCACATCCAAGGAAGGCAGCAGGCGCGTAAATTACCCAATCCCGGGACGGGGAGGTAGTGACGAGAAATAACAATATGAAACTCTTTAATGATGTTTCATAATTGGAATGAGTAGAGCATAAATCCTTCTACGAGGATCAAGTGGAGGGCAAGTCTGGTGCCAGCAGCCGCGGTAATTCCAGCTCCACTAGCGTATATTAAAATTGTTGCGGTTAAAACGTTCGAAGTTGATACTTGTCCAACACAGTCCGGCTCCGCCGACCCGGTCAACCCGTGGTCGGTGGGCCAAGTCGGAATCTGGTTGCGACTCAATGGTGTGGTAGGGCACCAAGTCTGTGTCATGGTGTGCCCTTCAACGGGTGCAAGTGTAACATAGAGCTCGACCGCTCACGTTTACCTTGAACAAATTAGAGTGCTTAAAGCAGGGTGCCCAAACGCCCTAGAATAATCTTGCATGGAATAATGGAATACGACCTTGGTCTAATCTTTCATTGGTTTGTACTCAGACCGGAGGTAATGATTAACAGAAGTAGTTGGGGACACTAGTATTACGGCGCGAGAGGTGAAATTCGTAGACCGTCGTAAGACTAACTAAAGCGAAGGCATTTGTCAAGGATGCTTTCTTTAATCAAGAACGAAAGTTAGAGGATCGAAGGCGATTAGATACCGCCCTAGTTCTAACCGTAAACGATGCCAACTAGCAATTGGGAGACGCTACAACCAGGTGCTCTCAGTAGCTTCCGGGAAACCAAAGTCAGGTTCCGGGGGAAGTATGGTTGCAAAGTTGAAACTTAAAGGAATTGACGGAAGGGCACCACAATGAAATGGAGCTTGCGGTTCAATTTGACTCAACACGGGAAAACTTACCAGGTCCGAACTTATGGAGGTGAGACAGATTAATAGCTCTTTCTCAAATTTAAGGGTAGTGGTGCATGGCCGTTCTTAGTTCGTGGATTGATTTGTCTGGTTAATTCCGATAACGAACGTGACTCACATATGCTAACTAGAACGCAGTCAGCGTTAATGCGTCGATGCCGATTGGAACGGGTTAGGACCTTTCGGTGGAGTATGACCTGACACCTTCGCTGTTCGTGTGCGCAAGTGCACTTACGGTACGCTGCTTAGCAGGACAATTTGTGTTTAGCAAAATGAGATCGAGCGATAACAGGTCCGTGATGCCCTTAGATGTTCTGGGCTACACGCGTGCTACAATGTGGGTAGCAGCGTGTCTCCTATTCCGAGAGGAACGGGAAATCACTCAAATACTCACTTAGTAGGGATTATGGATTGCAATGGTCCATATGAACTCGGAACTTCTAGTAAGTGCTGGTCATCAGCCAGCGTTGAATACGTCCCTGCCCTTTGTACACACCGCCCGTCGCTACTACCGATGGATTATTTAGTGAGGTCTTTGGAGATGATCGTTCGCTGGATCCTCGTGAACCGCGTCTGCTTTATCGAAGTTGACCGAACTTGATGATTTAGAGGAAGTAAAAGTCGTAACAAGGTTTCCGTAGGTGAACCTGCGGAAGGATCATTAGTGGCCAAGTGATCCTTCCAGAAGTCCGAACCTGCGGGTTGAGACTTCGGCACAAGTTGCCATATGATAATTGACGAAACACTATAGAAGTCCGAACCTGCGGGTTGAGACTTCGGCACAAGTTGCCATATGATAATTGACGAAACACTATAGAAGTCCGAACCTGCGGGTTGAGACTTAGGCACAAGTTGCCTTATACATGACTTCGAACAAATACACAAGTCCGAACCTGCGGGTTGAGACTTAGGCACAAGTTGCCTTATATATAACTTCGAACAAATACACAAGTCCGAACCTGCGGGTTGAGACTTAGGCACAAGTTGCCTTATACATGACTTCGAACAAATACACAAGTCCGAACCTGCGGGTTGAGACTTAGGCACAAGTTGCCATATGAAAGTTGACGAAACACTAACAAGTCCGAACCTGCGGGTTGAGACTTAGGCACACGTTGCCTTATACATGACTTCGAACAAAAACACAAGTCCGAACCTGCGGGTTGAGACTTAGGCACAAGTTGCCTTATACATACATTGGCCAAATAAACAGAAGTCCGAACCTGCGGGTTGAGACTTAGGCACAAGTTGCCATATTATATTCGATCAAACACTAAGTAGTCCGAACCTGCGGGTTGAGACTCAAGACCGTAACAAGATGTCACTATACAAGTCCGAACCTAAGGGTTGAGACTTAATGCGATCTAGATACCAAGTTGACATCCAATACCTGTTGAGCAAAACCAAAGATTCCCTGTTCTCGAATGATTACACTATATAACAGGGAATCATGAAGAAATCAAGCAAGCGTGAAACAAAGTCATCACTTGGGCATGCTCGATAGCCAACCACATGACCTTAACCTAAGAGAGCATGCAAACCACATGATACCTATAAACGATTAACCCGCCCTAGTTCAATCGTTCACCAAGTGATGACTTCAGTATGGCTAAGAGAAAAACTTTTAAATGGGAAAAACTCTAAGTCCGAACCTCCGGGTTGAGACTTCCGCGTCGGAGGTGGGCGCACCTCCTATCCGAAAGATGATGAATCAGGGGTGTTCGGTCAGCAATGGTCGGATGCCCCGTCGTAGTCCAACTATGACAATCAAAGTCAAGACCTCCGGGTTGAGACTTTCCGCGAGTACAAGCATAAAGGAACACGGACCAAGCCGTACCGAGAGAATCGGTACTAGAGCCCTCGTGGTTCTACATTGAGAGAGCCCTCGTGGTTCTCATTAGGGGCTTTATGCAAGTCGTACTCAATACTGTGGTGTGAAGTATAAAGTATAGTCTTCGCCTGGTCCACGCTGCTTCGGCGGTCCTGGGTAAGATAGTTCATTCTAGCTTGCCCTATAGTGGAATGAGGACACTTAATGCTTCGTCTTTTAGCGGCGGCTAGACTCCTCCTCACGGGGAACGAGTTGACGCACACAGCGGCGGCTTACGCACTATGGCAATCATGGATGCCTGAAGATTCCGTGAAGTTCTCCCCTGGTCCACGCTGCCTCGGCAGTCCTGGGTAAAATGGAATATTTCCAGCTTGCCCTATAGTGGAAGAGGACTATCCAACAATACAAAGTCAAGACCTCCGGGTTGAGACTTTCCGCGTCGGTGGTGTCGCGCACCGCCTATCCGAAAGATGGTGTAACAGGGGTGTTCGATCAGCAATGGTCGGATGCCCCGTCATAGTCCAACTATGACAACCAAAGTCAAGACCTCCGGGTTGAGACTTTCCGCGTCCGGAGGTACGCGTACCGCCTACCCGAAAGATGGTGTGCTTCTGGGGTATTCGATGAGTCGGATACCCCGTCGTAGTCCAACTATGACAATACAAAGTCAAGACCTCCGGGTTGAGACTTCCGCGTCGGAGGTGCGCGCACCGCCTACCCGAAAGATGATGAATCAGGGGTGTTCGATCAGCAATGGTCGGATGCCCCGTCGTAGTCCATATATGACAATCAAAGTCAAGACCTCCGGGTTGAGACTTCCGCGTCCGGAGGTACGCGTACCGCCTACCCGAAAGATGGTGAATCAGGGGTGTTCGATCAGCAATGGTCGGATGCCCCGTCGTAGTCCAACTATGACAATCAAAGTCAAGACCTCCGGGTTGAGACTTTCTAAGAGTACAAGCATAAAGGAACACGGACCAAGCCGTACCGAGAGAATCGGTACTAGAGCCCTCGTGGTTCTACATTGAGAGAGCCCTCGTGGTTCTCATTAGGGGCTTTATGCAAGTCGTACTCAATACTGTGGTGTGAAGTATAAAGTATAGAGTCCTCCACTGGTCCACGCTGCTCCGGCGGTCCTGGGTAAGATAGTTCATTCTAGCTTGCCCTATGTGGAAGAGGACTCAATACCCTACCTGTTGAGCTTGAAACAAAGTCATCACTTGGGCATGCTCATATTGCCATACAATATTCCATTATCTACTAATGAGCATGCAGCTATATGATTATAACCTGTAAACGATTACCCCGCCGTAGTTCAGCGCTTCAACCAAGTGATGACTTCAGTATGGCTAGTGTGTGAAGTATAAAGTATAGTCCTCCCCTGGTCCACACTGCTTCGGCGGTCCTGGGTAAGATAGTTAGTTCTAGCTTGCCCTATGTGGAAGAGGACACCATACTTAATACTGTGGTGTAATGAACAAAGTATAGTCCTCCACTGGTCCACGCTGCTTTGCAGTCCTGGGTAAGATAGTTAATTCTAGCTTGCCCTATGTGGAAGAGGGCATACAAGACAAAGTATAGTTCTCCCCTGGTCCACGCTGCTCCGGCGGTCCTGGGTAAGATAGTTAATTCTAGCTTGCCCTATGTGGAAGAGGACATAATACTCTACCTGTTGAGCTTTAAACAAAGTCATCACTTGGGCATGCTCTATAGCCAACCACATGACATTAACCTAAGAGAGCATGCAGCGTATTATCCCAATGCAAAGTAAACGATAGACTCGCCCTAGTTCAGTGCTTCAACCAAGTGATGACTTCAATATGGCTAGTGTGTGAAGTATAAAGTATAGTCCTCCCCTGGTCCACACTGCTTCGGCGGTCCTGGGTAAGATGGTTAATTCTAGCTTGCCCTATGTGGAAGAGAGCATACATGAACCAAGAACGAAGGTTATGATCGAGGAATGATTCGACAACTAACCGATGGTATGAAATGTGAAGAATTCAAGCAAGCACACAATCAAGTCATCACTTGGGCATGCTCGATAGCCAACCTCATGACATTAACCTAGTAGAGCATGCGAAAACCAATATATATGTAAACGATGCCTCCCTAGTTCAGCGCTTCAACCAAGTGATGACTTCAGAATGGCTAAATCAAATCGGTTCAAACCATACCATCGGTATCCTATTGAAACACACAAGTCGATATCAAACCTCATGATTGTGTAGTCCTCCACTGGTCCACGCCGCTTCGGCCGTCCTGGGTAAAATGGAACATTCCAGCTTGCCCTATGTGGAAGAGGGCACATTACTCAATACTGTGGTGTGAAGTATAAAGTTCAGTTCTCCCCTGGTCCACGCTGCTTCGGCGGTCCTGGGTAAGATAGTTCATTCTAGCTTGCCCTATGTGGAAGAGGACACTTCATACTTCGTCTCTAAGCGGCGGCTTGACTCCTCCCTACGGGGAACGGGTTTACGCGCACAGCGGCGGCTTACGCACTATGGCAGTCATGGATGCCTTACGTTTCTATGAAAAGTGTGTTCCTCCCCTGGTCCACGCTGCTTCGGCAGTCCTGGGTAAGATAGTTAGTTCTAGCTTGCCCTATGTGGAAGAGGACACGTAGACTTACTGTGGTGTGAAGTATAAAGTTCAGTTCTCCCCTGGTCCACGCCGCTTCGGCCGTCCTGGGTAAAATGGATTCATCCAGCTTGCCCTATGTGGAATGAGGACACTTTATGCTTCGTCTCTAAGCGGCGGCTTGCTCCTCCCTACGGGGAACGGGTATACGCGCACAGCGGCGGCTTACGTTATGGCAGTCATGGATGCCTTACGTTTCCATGAAAAGTGTGTTCCTCCCCTGGTCCACGCTGCTTCGGCAGTCCTGGGTAAGATAGTTAGTTCTAGCTTGCCCTATGTGGAAGAGGACACGTAGACTTACTGTGGTGTGAAGTATAAGGTTCAGTTCTCCCCTGGTCCACGCCGCTTCGGCCGTCCTGGGTAAAATGGATTCATCCAGCTTGCCCTATGTGGAATGAGGACACTTTATGCTTCGTCTCTAAGCGGCGGCTTGCTCCTCCCTACGGGGAACGGGTATACGCGCACAGCGGCGGCTTACGCAAGTTAGTCACCCTCGGCAGTGGATCACTCGGCTCATGGATCGATGAAGACCGCAGCTAACTGCGCGTCATAATGTGAACTGCAGGACACATGAACATTGATAAGTTGAACGCATATTGCACGTCGTGGGAACCTACCATGATGTACAGATGACTGAGCGCTTATATTTGAGAAATGTATCGCATACATTTAACTACGCCGTGACACCCGTCACGAGACGTGCACCATGATGTTAACTAGGGTCGCGACGACCCGCTAGCATTAAAGAACCCGTGGTTTACAATATACTGGCATTGGAATTCGAAGTATTTAGAGCGTCCGTGTTCCCGCGTGAGGCGGAAGTACGAGGAGAAGGCGTGCTTGTGGTGTCTGTGGTGGTGTTTACTGATGTCTAGCTTCAGCTTATTTATTTATTTAAATAGAAGCGAAGATGTCAAAGTAGCGTCGAAGCAGCAGCGAATAGCACAAATGATTCAAGTATGGAAGTTGACCAAAGGAACACAAACAAACTAGCGTATGGGCAAAGGAAGGTATCAGTGAGTTAAACCACACGCGGGCTAACAGCCCGTTAACCGAGTCCAACGGTACATATTGGACATTGAAACAAAGTAGTCGCAAGCCAGATGTGACGATAACAACCGCAAGGTACATAAGCCTCAGTTCATGTGTGACAACCCCCTGAATTTAAGCATATTAATAAGGGGAGGAAAAGAAACCAACCGGGATTCCCTGAGTAGCTGCGAGCGAAACGGGAGAAGCTCAGCACGTAGGGGTGGCGGCCTGTCCGTCTATCCGATTCCGTGTACTGGTGCGTCTCACTATCCGTCATCTTAGCGCTTTTCAAGTCCAACTTGAATGTGGCTCAGAACCCATAGAGGGTGATAGGCCCGTAGAACAGCGCCCGTTGGATGATGGACCGAGCGTGCCATGGAGTCGTGTTGCT
>NW_026525191.1:80000-107500 GCF_943734705.1 Anopheles coustani
AGTGGTTGGCGGACCCAACACTCTGGGTACCTCCGGGTACTTGGGGTTGGTTGAGGACTTGGTGAACAAACACTTGTTGTACACTCTCCGGATGTACTTCGGGTGTCACCTGTTGTCCGAGACCACTTGCATGGTTAGCAAGCGTTGTGGTCTAATGGCCCTACCGGGCAAACACTTTATGTTCGCGAGGACTTGGAGTGCTGGTAGTGGTTGGCGGACCCAACACTCTGGGTACCTCCGGGTACTTGGGGTTGGTTGAGAACTTGGTGAAGATACCCCTGTCACCTTGTTCGAGGCCACTTGCATGGTCGCAAGCGTTGTGATACAATGGCCCTACCGGGCAAACACTTTGGGTTCGCAAGGACTTGGAGTGCCGGGACGGGTTGGCGGATCCAACACTCTGGGTACCTCCGGGTACTTGGGGTTGGTTGAGGACTTGGTGAGCAAACACTTGATATACGTTCTTCGGATGTACTTCGGGTGTCACCTGTTGTCCGAGGCCACTTGCATGGTCAACGGTTGAGGTGGTGATGGCGGGTCGGTGCTGTAGGGTGCCGGCCTGTTGGCTGCCTTGGCCGGGTTGGTTGGTTAACACTTGATTGGGCTTGCACCCGAGGGTAATGGCACTTGAAGGTGGGTACTGGCCGGCTGACCTGGTGTGATGGTTGGTTGGTGAACACTTGGCGGTACTTGCACTTGGCTGTGCTTGGACTTGAAGGTGGGATCCGGCTGGCCTAGGCCATTGGTGGTTGGTTGGTGGGTTAGCCCTTAGTTGGGCTGGCTGGCTGGCTGGCCATCGGTGGTGTGGTGTGGTGTGGTGTGTGGAGTCGAGCATCGCGCGCCGTTGCCTTCTTCGGAGTGTTGTGGGTACGCAAGTGCTTGCAGTGCAAAGAGGTTGGTGATGGAGTGACATTGCCTTCACCATGGAGTTGCGGGTACTTAGGTACTTGCAAGGAGATGGTGGTATGGTGGTGTTGCGTGTGTGGTGTTCGATTAGAAAGATATATTTTCTAAGTCCGGATTAGTGCTGTCAGTGAGGCCGCCACTAACAGGTCCTCCACGGCCTCCGTGGTTCTTGACTTTGCGCTATTCCGGACTTGGGGCGATCACGATGTCCCCGTGCGGGACTTAGAAGATGGAAGAACACAAGTACCCTTATCCCATGACTTGTGAGCGATTGGCATACGTTACCACATGAAGAGAAAAATTGGCTAAGTCCCGGATCCATATTATATGAAGAGAAAAATCGGCTAAGTCCCGGATCCATATTATATGAAGAGAAAAATTGGCTAAGTCCCGGATCCATATTATATGAAGAGAAATATCGGCTAAGTCCAGGATCCATATATAATAACCTAATAATCGGCTAAGTCCCGGATCCATATTATATGAAGAGAAAAATCGGCTAAGTCCAGGATCCATATATAATAACCTAATAATCGGCTAAGTCCAGGATCCATATATAATAACCTAATAACAGGCTAAGTCCAGGATCCATATTATATGAAGAGAAAAATCGGCTAAGTCCGAGATTGGGTCTGTCAGACATACACTTTCAAGATACCACACAAGCAAGCAAGATGGCCTAGTGATGGAACCATATAATATGAAGAGAAAAATCGGCTAAGTCCGAGATTGGGTCTGTCGGAAATACACTATCAAGTTACCACACAAGCAAGCAAGATGGCCTAATGATGGATCCATATGATATGAAGAGAAAAATCGGCTAAGTCCAGGATCCATATAATATGAAGAGAAAAATCGGCTAAGTCCCAGATTGGGTCTGTCAGAAATACACTTCCAAGTTACCACACAAGCAAGCAAGATGGCCTAGTGATGGATCCATATGATATGAAGAGAAAAATCGGCTAAGTCCAGGATCCATATAATATGAAGAGAAAAATCGGCTAAGTCCCAGTTTGGGTCTGTCAGAAATACACTTCCAAGTTACCACACAAGCAAGCAAGATGGCCTAATGATGGATCCATATGATATGAAGAGAAAAATCGGCTAAGTCCAGGATCCATATAATATGAAGAGAAAAATCGGCTAAGTCCCAGATTGGGTCTGTCAGAAATACACTTCCAAGTTACCACACAAGCAAGCAAGATGGCCTAGTGATGGATCCATATGATATGAAGAGAAAAATCGGCTAAGTCCAGGATCCATATAATATGAAGAGAAAAATCGGCTAAGTCCCAGTTTGGGTCTGTCAGAAATACACTTCCAAGTTACCACACAAGCAAGCAAGATGGCCTAGTGATGGATCCATATGATATGAAGAGAAAAATCGGCTAAGTCCCAGATTGGGTCTGTCAGAAATACACTTCCAAGTTACCACACAAGCAAGCAAGATGGCCTAGTGATGGATCCATATGATATGAAGAGAAAAATCGGCTAAGTCCCAGATTGGGTCTGTCAGACATACACTATCAAGTTACCACACAAGCAAGCAAGATGGCCTAGTGATGGATCCATATGATATGAAGAGAAAAATCGGCTAAGTCCCAGATTGGGTCTGTCAGAAATACACTTCCAAGTTATCACATGAGCAAGCAAGATGGCCTAGTGATGGATCCATATAATATGCAGAGAAAAATCGGCTAAGTCCCAGATTGGGTCTGTCAGAAATACACTTCCAAGTTACCACATGAGCAAGCAAGTTACCACATGAAGAGAAAGCCGGCAAAGTCTGGGAATGTTACCACATGAACTGGAAAATGGGCAAAAACCTACCTTCACAGGGAACGTGAATAAGTAAGGCTGTAGACATCGGATCGACAAGCCAAAGACTGATATGGAAAGGAAATGAGTAGTACTAGCTTTCCTGAGAGTTGCAGAGCTTAGACTGCATATGAACGAAAGTTATTAAGCGTCAAAGTCAGAGAAGTTACCCAAAGGAACACAAGTTCCAACTTAGAGCATGTATACCGCCTAGACGGTTAGAGGTACGGCCAGGCTGAGGAATAAGGAAATGTTGGCCAACATGTTCCCTAACTATCCCCCGAAGACCGCAAAGCAATCCAACATCAACCAAGAAAGTTATAGCCCGATCAAGGAAACACCTACTTTGCACCGATATTGCACCAAATACATGTACCAAGCACCTTCGGTTGCATACCTGCAGGGGCTTACCATAGTAGGCCATGGAAGACCGATATACCGAACATAATCACTTTCTATCTCCTCGGGTGTTTGAGATAGCGCTTTGCGGTACAAGAACGAAAGTTAGACTATATCTTGGTGCATCTTTTTGCCCAAGATCACAAGACCCTATCTACCAAGGCAAGAAAGTTGTGTGGGGACAAAATGTCCAAAAGTGCCCAAAGTGGCACACTTGAACCATATATTCGAGAAAAACACAAGTGTGGGCCCGAGCTAGCAAGTTGAAATGTTCTGACCGTCAGTAGCCCTAGTTGAGGTGCACTTATCATTATATGAGGCCAACGTGCCAGCTAGTCTCTAAAGGGGCGATATGGGTGTTCCAAGGTTTGTACCCAATTGAGGAAAAAACAGGGTAAGGTACGGTGTACCGCGAATAACTCGGGCTATAGATGTCCGATCGATGAGTTTGGCATATGTATGGAAAGGTCTCGACGAGACCTAACTACCCTGAAAGTATGAAGGCAAAGACTTGAATGACCGGGAAGTTATTAAGTGCACAAGTGGTAAAGTTGCACCAAAGTCCATGTTACCCGAAGTGGTACATGAACACCCAATATTCGACCAAAACACAAGTTTAGAGACGAGCTAGCGAGCTACATTGTTCAGACCGTCAGTAGCCCGCATCAAGACACGCATTTCATTATATTGAGCCTAGCCGCTAGCTCGACTCGAAGTCGGTCATATGGTTGGTTGATGATTTGGACCGACCACGTGGTGTACCAAGGTGATGTACCTTTCATGAATTAAAACTCTGGCTGTATGGCACTGAGCGACAAGCTAAGGTGTGATTTGGAATAGTCTTGAGTGGGACTATTTAGGAAAAATGCGAACAAAAAATCACAAAGTCCTTGGGCGAAGCTATTAGCGAAACATAGAGCAAATTGGTACCAAAAACTCTGGAAATGGGACTTGAGTCAAAAATAACCGCAAGTTGGAGAAGAGATAGCAAGCTTGCGTAGAACAATTATATTTGGTGCATGGTATCACCAACAAAAAAGTATATGGGGCCAAGGTGCTGGCTGGCCTCCAAAGTGGAGATATGGGCGATCCAAAGTTTGTACCCAAGTACGAACAAGTATGGAAAAAACAGGGTAAGGTACCAAGTACCATGAATAACTTCGGCTGTAGATGGCCGAGCAAGACAAACGGCATACCGTTGGAAAGGTCTCTGGGAGACCTATCTACCCTGAAAGTTTCATGAGGCTGAGTTGAAAGACCACGGAGATATTAGGTGATGATGGTCGTATTTGGGGACCAAGTCGCAGGAAATGGCACTTGACCAAAATCCCCCTTGGAAGGTGAATACCGGCTTACCGGTAAGAGATAGCGACTTGGCTTAGAATATTCATAAGTTGGGCGTGTAGAGACGCAACTTTCATTATATGGGGCCAACCCGGTCAGGGTGCTCCAAGTCGGTCGTTTGGTCGGTTTATGGTTTGGGCCGACCACGTGGTGTACCAAGTTGAGGTACCTTTCATGAATTATAACTCGGTCAGTTTGCCACCGAGCGACAAGTTCCGTTGTGATTTGGAATGGTCTTGAGAGGGAATATCAAGCAAAAATACAAACAGAATATCAGCTTGTCCATGGCCGAAGCTATTAGTGAAACATAGAGCAACAAGGGTCCAAAAACGAATGAAATGGGACTTGGACCAAGAATAACGGCAAGTTGGAGAAGAGATAGCAAGTTGGCGTAGAACAATTATATTTGGTGCATGGCATGACCAACAAAAAAGTATATGGGGCCAAGGTGCTAGCTGGCCTCCAAAGTGGAGATATGGGCGATCCAAAGTTTGTACCCAAGTACGAACAAGTATGGAAAAAACAGGGTAAGGTACCAAGTACCATTAATAACTTCGGCTGTAGATGGCCGAGCGAGGCAAACGGCTCACCGTTGGAAAGGTCTTGGGGAGACCTATCTACCCTGAAAGTGTTATGAGGCTGAGTTGAAAGACCACGGAGATATTAGGTGATGATGGTCCAATTCGGGGACCAAGTCGCAGGAAATGGCACTTGACCAAAATCACCCTTGGAAGGTGAATACCGGCTTACCGGTAAGAGATAGCGACTTGGCGTAGAATATTCATAAGTTGGGCGTGTAGAGACGCAACTTTCATTATATGGGGCCAACCCGGTCAGGGTGCTCCAAGTCGGTCGTTTGGTCGGTTTATGGTTTGGGCCGACCACGTGGTGTACCAAGTTGAGGTACCTTTCATGAATTATAACTCGGTCAGTTTGCCACCGAGCGACAAGTTCCGTTGTGATTTGGAATGGTCTTGAGAGGGAATATCAAGCAAAAATACAAACAGAATATCAGCTTGTCCATGGCCGAAGCTATTAGTGAAACATAGAGCAACAAGGGTCCAAAAACGAATGAAATGGGACTTGGACCAAGAATAACGGCAAGTTGGAGAAGAGATAGCAAGTTGGCGTAGAACAATTATATTTGGTGCATGGCATGACCAACAAAAAAGTATATGGGGCCAAGGTGCTAGCTGGCCTCCAAAGTGGAGATATGGGCGATCCAAAGTTTGTACCCAAGTACGAACAAGTATGGAAAAAACAGGGTAAGGTACCAAGTACCATTAATAACTTCGGCTGTAGATGGCCGAGCGAGGCAAACGGCTCACCGTTGGAAAGGTCTTGGGGAGACCTATCTACCCTGAAAGTTTTATGAGGCTGAGTTGAAAGACCACGGAGATATTAGGTGATGATGGTCCAATTCGGGGACCAAGTCGCAGGAAATGGCACTTGACCAAAATCACCCTTGGAAGGTGAATACCGGCTTACCGGTAAGAGATAGCGACTTGGCGTAGAATATTCATAAGTTGGGCGTGTAGAGACGCAACTTTCATTATATGGGGGCAACCCGGTCAGGGTGCTCCAAGTCGGTCGTTTGGTCGGTATATGGTTTGGGCCGACCACATGGTGTACCAAGTTGAGGTATCTTTCATGAATTATAACTCGGTCAGTTTGCCACCGAGCGACAAGTTGCGGTGTGTTTTGGAATGGTCTTGAGTGGGACTATCAAGCAAAAATACAAACAGAATATCAGCTTGTCCATGGCCGAAACTATTAGTGAAACATATAGCAAAATGGGTCCAAAAACGAATGAAATGGGACTTGGACCAAGAATAACGGCAAGTTGGAGAAGAGATAGCAAGTTGACGTAGAACAATTATATTTGGTGCATGGTATGACCAACAAAAAAGTATATGAGGCCAAGGTGCTGGCTGGCCTCCAAAGTGGAGATATGGGCGATCCAAAGTTTGTACCCAAGTATGGCAAAAACTGGTAGAGGTACCTTTCATGAATTACTGCTCAGGCTGTATGGCACTTAGCGGGACGCTTGGCTCTGGTATGGAATAGTCTTGAGTGGGACTATCAAGGAAAAATACGAACAGAAAATCACCATGTCCACGGACGAAGGTATTAGCGAAACTTAGAGCGAAATTGCGACCAAGTCGCTGGAAATGGCCCTTGGACCAAGTATACCGTCAAGGCGGTACGAGATAGCGAGTTGACGTGGAATATTTATAAGTTTGCCTCCACGAGACGAAAGTTTAGTTATATGGGGCCAACCCGCTCAGGGTTGTCCAAGTCGGTCATATGGCTGATCGAAATTTTCGACCAAGTACTGAGAAAACAGGGTAAGGTACCGTGTACCTCGAATAACTTTGGCTGTAGATGTCCGAGCGAGGCAAACGGCATAGCGTTGGAAAGGTCTTGAGGTGTTCTAGGCACCCTGAAAGTTTGAAAAGGCTATCTGGAAAACTCGTGGAGATATTAGAGAAACATTGGGCCCAACAGATACCAAGTCGCAGGAAATGGGCCCTCCAAGAACACCCTAAAATCCCAATTACGGCTAAGTTGCAGGCCAGCTAGCGAAGTGAAATGTTCTAGGCATAACTAGAACACGTTAATGCGCAACTTTTTGAATCAGAACTTTTTTCGATATCTGGCCCCCAAAGGGGGGATATGGGCGATCAAAGGATTTTTCCAAGTTTCGGTACTTTTTACGGTATCGCTCATAGCTCCGGCTGTATGCAAGCAAATGACAATCTAAGACATGATTTGGAAAGGTATTGAGCAGTACTAACTTACGTTAGAACACAGCGAAGCGCTATCGGTTCATGGCAAGGCCGATATAAGCAGTCAAAGATGAAAAATGTTGACAAAATGAACAAAAATTACCTTGGTACGCGAATAGCGGCCAGGGATGAAGAGGTACGAAGGTGGTGTAGAAGAATTATAATTAGGGCTTGGTACGCTCTAAAAGTTTGCCGAAGACCGCAAAGCGCTCAGACCCATAGAAAGTGGCCATTTGGGCCGAACAGTGCGTGCAAAGAGGTGAAAATGCAAAAATTGCACTTTGGGGGGCGATTTGCGGGGAGAAGGAGGGGTCGGAGGGCAAAATGTCCCTTGACCAAAAAGTCTTATCTCGTCGAGATCTACAACATTGCCGAAGACCGCAAAGCGCTAGCTCGCAATCGAAAAATCGAGAATTTGAAAATTTTCTAAGTCTTGGGCTCCCTAAGGAAAAGTTTCAAAAATCACGTTTGTCCCCAATTTTGAAGGGGAAGGAGTCGGTTCCGGGGCATGGTGTCTTCGGCAAAAAGTCTTATCTTTTTGCGTACTTTCGACTAGTTCAATAAAAATTTTTGACCCAAAATTTGTTCGGCGGACCCCTAGGTCGAAAAACCCGAAAAAAGTCGAAAAAAGTCGAAAATGTCGAAAAATGAGAAAACCTCATATTCGGACTCTACACGAGCCCCAGATATTGAAAAGTGAAATCCGCGGTCGATTTGGAACAAAAAATTGACCTAGGCAAAGTTGTATGGAGGTAGGGACCCCTGAGAAAAAAGTTTGGTCCCGAGGCTCCTTGGACCACCAAGTCCCTAGGTCGGACCAAAATCGGAAAAAATCCGACCAAAGTCGAAAGTGTCGAAAATTTTAAAAAACCCCTTTTGGGGCCCTATGGCCTCCCTAGATAATGAAAAGTGAGGTCCGCGGCCGATCCGGAAGAAAAACTTGACCTAGGCAAACTTGTATGACGGTGGGGACCCAAAAAAATTTCGATGAGTGTAGTTTAGACAGGCCGGAAAATGTATCGGTGGTCCGTATCAAGGGACGTCTTTTAGTTCCATGGGGTGGTGGTCGTCGAACAAAGTCGCCTAGGTCGACCACCAGAAAGACCAGTCGTGTTGTAATGGATGTTTTGACCACTTTACTAGGGAAACCTAGTAGGTCGAAGCAAATTTGGGGTTCGAGATGAGTTGGTGAAAGTTGGTCCAACCTAGGTGTGCTTGGTGGAGGTTGACCATGAAAGTAGAGCATGATGGGAATGACCATAACTTTGGTTCTAGATGTCGGATCGGTACACTTGAGGCAGTTTTGGAAAGGTGAAGGCCTGCTCTAGCTATGTATCCTACCAAGCTAAGCGCCTACTAGTGACCCGGAGGAGGTATTAAGGGTCAAAGGCAAAAAGGGGTACCCTAAAGTGCATGTGACCAAGAAAATGGGAAAAACGGTATCGCCTATAGCTCAGGCTGTATGGCTCGGATCGGAAAGCTTGGATATGCGTTGGAAAGGTCTTGACGAGCGCTAGCTATGTGTCCTACCAAGCGAAGCGCTAGGTGTTGAGCAAGTCGGTCATATTAGAGGGCAAAGGTGAAAAATGGTGGTTTAGAGGCGAAAATTCACCTTATGATCGAAAATAGCGAGCGAACGATAAGAGCTACGAACATGGCGTAGAACAATCATAAGTACGTTACCACAAGACCTAACTTTGGCCAATATAGAGCGAGAAGATCGGAGGTACCCATCAGGGTGATATGGCTGGTTCAAAGTTGGACCAAAACGAGACTTGAGAAATGGATTGAAACACGGTATCGCGAATAACTCAGGCTGTATGGAACGGATCGACAAGCTTAGATCAGTGTTGGAAAGGTCGAACCGAGCGCTAACTATAATCCCAAACAACCGAAGCGCTAAGTGTTGAGGAAAACTGAGTTATTAAGCGACAAAGTCGAAAAATAATACCAAAATGGCCAAAAATCACACAAGTCCAAGAATACCGAGCAGGCGGTAAGAGATAGCGGGTTGACGTAGAATACTTATAAGTTTGCCTCTACGAAACCTAAAAGTCGTACATAGACAGCGAGAAGATCGGACCACTCTGGAAGGGTGATACGAGTGGTCAAAAATTGGCAAAAATGAAACATGGCTAAAATGGATTTGACTTGTGCACCGTATAGCTCCGGCTGTATGGCATGGATTGTTAAGCTAGGATATGTTTTGGAAAGGTAACACCCAGCGCTAGATACGACTAGAAGAAAGCAAAGCGCTAACTAGCATGATTTGGAAGTTATTAAGCGACAAAGTCGAAAAATGTTACCTAAATTGAAACTCGAGTACATTGGGCAAAAAAGTACAAGTTGTGAAATTTGGACTTACGAGTAAAATACCGAGCAGGCGGTAAGAGATAGCGACTTGGCGTAGAATATTCATAAGTTGGGCGTGTAAAGACGCAACTTTCATTATATGGGGCCAACCCGGTCAGGGTGCTCCAAGTCGGTCATTTGGTCGGTTTATGGTTTGGGCCGACCATGTGCTGTACCAGGTAGAGGTACTTTTCATGAATTATAACTCGGTCAGTTTGCCACCGAGCGACAAGCTGCGGTGTGTTTTGGAATGGTCTTGAGTGGGACTATCAAGCAAAAATACAAACAGAAAATCAGCTTGTCTATGGGCGAAGCTATTATTGAAACATATGGCAAAATGGGTCCGAAAACGAATGAAATGGGACTTGGACCAAGAATAACGGCAAGTTGGAGAAGAGATAGCAAGTTGGCGTAGAACAATTATATTTAGTGCATGGTATGACCAAGAAAAAAGTATATGGGGCAAAGGTGCTGGCTGGCCTCCAAAGTGGAGATATGGGCGATACAAAGTTTGTACCCAAGTATGGCAAAAACTGGTAGAGGTACCTTTCATGAATTACTGCTCAGGCTGTATGGCACTTAGCGGGACGCTTGGCTCTGGTATGGAATAGTCTTGAGTGGGACTATCAAGGAAAAATACGAACAAAAAATCACCATGTCCACGGACGAAGGTATTAGCGAAACTTAGAGCGAAACTGCGACCAAGTCGCTGGAAATGGCCCTTGGACCAAGTATACCGTCAAGGCGGTACGAGATAGCGAGTTGACGTGGAATATTTATAAGTTTGCCTCCACGAGACGAAAGTTTAGTTATATGGGGCCAACCCGCTCAGGGTTGTCCAAGTCGGTCATATGGCTGATCGAAATTTTCGACCAAGTACTGAGAAAACAGGGTAAGGTACCGTGTACCTCGAATAACTTTGGCTGTAGATGTCCGAGCGAGGCAAACGGCATAGCGTTGGAAAGGTCTTGAGGTGTTCTAGGCACCCTGAAAGTTTGAAAAGGCTATCTGGAAAACTCGTGGAGATATTAGAGAAACATTGGGCCCAACAGATACCAAGTCGCAGGAAATGGGCCCTCCAAGAACACCCTAAAATCCCAATTACGGCTAAGTTGCAGGCCAGCTAGCGAAGTGAAATGTTCTAGGCATAACTAGAACACGTTAATGCGCAACTTTTTGAATAAGAACTTTTTTCGATATCTGGCCCCCAAAGGGGGGATATGGGCGATCAAAGGATTTTTCCAAGTTTCGGTACTTTTTACGGTATCGCTCATAGCTCCGGCTGTACGCAAGCAAATGGCAACCTAAGATATGATTTGGAAAGGTAAAGAGTAGTACTAACTTACGTTAGAACACAGCGAAGCGCTATCGGTTCATGGCAAGGCCGATATAAGCAGTCAAAGATGAAAAATGTTGACAAAATGAACAAAAATTACCTTGGTACGCGAATAGCGGCCAGGGATGAAGAGGTACGAAGGTGGTGTAGAACAATTATAATTAGGGCTTGGTACGCTCTAAAAGTTTGCCGAAGACTGCAAAGCGCTCAGACCCATAGAAAGTGGCCATTTGGGCCGAACAGTGCATGCAAAGAGGTGAAAATGCAAAAATTGCACTTTGGGGGGCGATTTGCGGGGGGAAGGAGGGGTCGGAGGGCAAAATGTCCCTTGACCAAAAAGTCTTATCTCGTCGAGATCTACAACATTGCCGAAGACCGCAAAGCGCTAGCTCGCAATCGAAAAATCGAGAATTTGAAAATTTTCTAAGTCTTTGGCTCCCTAAGGAAAAGTTTCAAAAATCACGTTTGTCCCCAATTTTGAAGGGGAAGGAGTCGGTTCCGGGGCATGGTGTCTTCGGCAAAAAGTCTTATCTTTTTGCGTACTTTCGACTAGTTCAATAAAAATTTTTGACCCAAAATTTGTTCGGCGGACCCCTAGGTCGAAAAACCCGAAAAAATCCCAAAAAAGTCGAAAATGTCGAAAAATGAGAAAACCTCATATTCGGACTCTACACGAGCCCCAGATATTGAAAAGTGAAATCCGCGGTCGATTTGGACCAAAAAATTGACCTAGGCAAAGTTGTATGGAGGTAGGGACCCCTGAGAAAAAAGTTTGGTCCCGAGGCTCCTTGGACCACCAAGTCCCTAGGTCGGACCAAAATCGGAAAAAATCCGACCGAAGTCGAAAGTGTCGAAAATTTTAAAAAACCCCTTTTGGGGCCCTATGGCCTCCCTAGATAATGAAAAGTGAGGTCCGCGGCCGATCCGGAAGAAAAACTTGACCTAGGCAAACTTGTATGACGGTGGGGACCCAAAAAAATTTCGATGAGTGTAGTTTAGACAGGCCGGAAAATGTATCGGTGGTCCGTATCAAGGGACGTCTTTTAGTTCCATGGGGTGGTGGTCGTCGAACAAAGTCGCCTAGGTCGACCACCAGAAAGACCAGTCGTGTTGTAATGGATGTTTTGACCACTTTACTAGGGAAACCTAGTAGGTCGAAGCAAATTTGGGGTTCGAGATGAGTTGGTGAAAGTTGGTCCAACCTAGGTGTGCTTGGTGGAGGTTGACCATGAAAGTAGAGCATGATGGGAATGACCATAACTTTGGTTCTAGATGTCGGATCGATACACTTTCGGCAGTTTTGGAAAGGTGAAGGCCTGCTCTAGCTATGTTTCCTACCAAGCTGAGCGCCTACTAGTGACCCGGAGGAGGTATTAAGGGTCAAAGGCAAAAAGGGGTACCCTAAAGTGCATGTGACCAAGAAAATGGGAAAAACGGTATCGCCTATAGCTCAGGCTGTATGGCTCGGATCGGAAAGCTTGGATATGCGTTGGAAAGGTCTTGACGAGCGCTAGCTATGTGTCCTACCAAGCGAAGCGCTAGGTGTTGAGCAAGTCGGTCATATTAGAGGGCAAAGGTGAAAAATGGTGGTTTAGAGGCGAAAATTCACCTTATGATCGAAAATAGCGGGCGAACGATAAGAGCTACGAACACGGCGTAGAACAATCATAAGTACGTTACCACAAGAACTAACTTTGGCCAATATAGAGCGAGAAGATCGGAGGTAGCCATCAGGGTGATATGGCTGGTTCAAAGTTGGACCAAAACGAGACTTGAGAAATGGGTTGAAACACGGTATCGCGAATAACTCAGGCTGTATGGAACGGATCGACAAGCTAAGATCAGTGTTGGAAAGGTCGAACCAAGCGCTAACTATAATCCCAAACAACCGAAGCGCTAAGTGTTGAGCAAAACTGAGTTATTAAGCGACAAAGTCGAAAAATAATACCAAAATGGCCAAAAATCACACAAGACCAAGAATACCGAGCAGGCGGTAAGAGATAGCGGGATGACGTAGAATACTTATAAGTTTGCCTCTACAAGACCTAAAAGTCGGCCATAGACAGCAAGAAGATCGGACCACTCTGGAAGGGTGATACGAGTGGTCAAAAATTGGCAAAAATGAAACATGGCTAAAATGGATTTGACTTGTGCACCATGTAGCTCCGGCTATATGGCATGGATTGTAAAGCTAGGATATGTTTTGGAAAGGTAACACCCAGCGCTAGATACGACTAGAAGAAAGCAAAGCGCTAACTAGCATGATTTGGAAGTTATTAAGCGTCAAAGTCGAAAAATGTTACCAAAATTGAAACTCGAGTACATTGGGCCAAAAAGTACAAGTTGTGAAAATTGGACTTACGAGTAAAATACTGAGCAGGCGGTAAGAGATAGAGACTTGGTGTAGAATAATTATAAGTTGGGCATGTTATAACCTATATTTGACCCGAACATAGTGTCGAGATCGGTGGTACCCAAAAGGGTGGTACAGGTGTTAGATGGTTTTCCCAGAGCATAAGCTCCACATGATATGGAAAACGGGAAACATCATAACTTCGGCTGTATTGCATGGAATGGAACGAACAAGGTATCGATGGAAAGAGAAAAGGTAGCGCTAACTATAATTCCTACCAAGCAAAGCGCTAGCATGTGACCGTTCGGGTGTTATTGTGAGTCAAAGTCAGAAATTGTTACCACGAGAGGCGAAAATCCGACTATGTCCAAAAATACCGGGCTGGCGGTAAGAGATACGGCTTGGCCGTAGAACATTTATAAGTTGGCCAAGACAAGACCTAAGTTTCGTCCATAGACGACAAGAAGATCGAAGATACCTGAAGGTGAGATATGGGCGTCCCAAAGTGGGCCTTTGAAAAAGTGACAAACTTCCCTTATAACAGCATAAACCAAATATCTCTGGCTCTATGGCACCGAATAAGAAGTTGAGCTCAGCGACAGAAAGGTGATAGTCAGCGCTAAATATCATACGAACAGAGTGAAGCGCTAAAGGGAAAGGATCTTGGTGATATAAGGTGACAAAGTCGAGAAAAGTTGCCTCAAAATCATGAAAAATGTGAAAAAATGGCTAAGTCCCGGGTGCCTTAAGGGCAGGTTAATCGAATGTACCGAGCTGGCGGTACGAGATAGAGACTTGGTGTAGAACAATTATATGTTTGGCATGGCAAGACCTACATTCGGCCAATACAAAGTGAGAAGATCAAAGATACCCGCAAGGGTGATATTGGTGTCCAAAGGAAAAAAGCACTAAGTCTTGGGAAACTTATATGAAGAAAAAGGACCCTGATGGGTCATATGGGATGGATCGAAAAATCGGCTAAGTCCCAAAATGGGGATGTCAGAACTACACTCATGTGTTACCACATCAAGCAAGGCAAACTTATATGAAGGAAAGGACCCTGATGGGTCATATGGTATTGATCGAAAAATCGGCTAAGTCCCAAAATGGGGATGTCAGAACTACACTCAAATGTTACCACACCAAGCAAGGCAAACTTATATGAAGCAAAGGACCCTGATGGGTCATATGGTATTGATCGAAAAATCGGCTAAGTCCCAAAATGGGGATGTCAGAACTACACTCAAATGTTACCACACCAAGCAAGGCAAACTTATATGAAGCAAAGGACCCTGATGGGTCATATGGTATTGATCGAAAAATCGGCTAAGTCCCAAAATGGGGATGTCAGAACTACACTCAAATGTTACCACACCAAGCAAGGCAAACTTATATGAAGGCAAGGACCCTGATGGGTCATATGGTATTTTACGAAAAATCGGCTAAGTCCCAAAATGGGGATGTCAGAACTACACTCAAATGTTACCACACCAAGCAAGGCAAACTTATATGAAGCAAAGGACCCTGATGGGTCATATGGTATTTTACGAAAAATCGGCTAAGTCCCAAAATGGGGATGTCAGAACTACACTCAAATGTTACCACACCAAGCAAGGCAAACTTATATGAAGCAAAGGACCCTGATGGGTCATATGGTATTTTACGAAAAATCGGCTAAGTCCCAAAATGGTGATGTCAGAACTACACTCAAATGTTACCACACCAAGCAAGGCAAACTTATATGAAGCAAAGGACCCTGATGGGTCATATGGTATTTTACGAAAAATCGGCTAAGTCCCAAAATGATGATGTCAGAACTACACTCAAATGTTACCACACCAAGCAAGGCAAACTTATATGAAGGCAAGGACCCTGATGGGTCATATGGTATTTTACGAAAAATCGGCTAAGTCCCAAAATGGGGATGTCAGAACTACACTCATGTGTTACCACACCAAGCAAGGCAAACTTATATGAAGGCAAGGACCCTGATGGGTCATATGGTATTTTACGAAAAATCGGCTAAGTCCCAAAATGATGATGTCAGAACTACACTCAAATGTTACCACACCAAGCAAGGCAAACTTATATGAAGGAAAGGACCCTGATGGGTCATATGGTATGGATCGAAAAATCGGCTAAGTCCCAAAATGGGGATGTCTGAACTACACTCAAATGTTACCACATCAAGCAAGGCAAACTTATATGAAGGAAAGGACCCTCATATGGGTCATATGGTATTGATCGAAAAATCGGCTAAGTCCCAAAATGGGGATGTCAGAACTACACTCAAATGTTACCACACCAAGCAAGGCAAACTTATATGAAGGCAAGGACCCTGATGGGTCATATGGTATTTTACGAAAAATCGGCTAAGTCCCAAAATGGGGATGTCAGAACTACACTCAAATGTTACCACACCAAGCAAGGCAAACTTATATGAAGCAAAGGACCCTGATGGGTCATATGGTATTTTACGAAAAATCGGCTAAGTCCCAAAATGGGGATGTCAGAACTACACTCAAATGTTACCACACCAAGCAAGGCAAACTTATATGAAGCAAAGGACCCTGATGGGTCATATGGTATTTTACGAAAAATCGGCTAAGTCCCAAAATGGTGATGTCAGAACTACACTCAAATGTTACCACACCAAGCAAGGCAAACTTATATGAAGCAAAGGACCCTGATGGGTCATATGGTATTTTACGAAAAATCGGCTAAGTCCCAAAATGATGATGTCAGAACTACACTCAAATGTTACCACACCAAGCAAGGCAAACTTATATGAAGGCAAGGACCCTGATGGGTCATATGGTATTTTACGAAAAATCGGCTAAGTCCCAAAATGGGGATGTCAGAACTACACTCATGTGTTACCACACCAAGCAAGGCAAACTTATATGAAGGCAAGGACCCTGATGGGTCATATGGTATTTTACGAAAAATCGGCTAAGTCCCAAAATGATGATGTCAGAACTACACTCAAATGTTACCACACCAAGCAAGGCAAACTTATATGAAGGAAAGGACCCTGATGGGTCATATGGTATGGATCGAAAAATCGGCTAAGTCCCAAAATGGGGATGTCTGAACTACACTCAAATGTTACCACATCAAGCAAGGCAAACTTATATGAAGGAAAGGACCCTCATATGGGTCATATGGTATTTTACGAAAAATCGGCTAAGTCCCAAAATGATGATGTCAGAACTACACTCAAAGGTTACCACACCAAGCAAGGCAAACTTATATGAAGGCAAGGACCCTGATGGGTCATATGGTATGGATCGAAAAATCGGCTAAGTCCCAAAATGGGGATGTCTGAACTACACTCAAATGTTACCACATCAAGCAAGGCAAACTTATATGAAGGAAAGGACCCTCATATGGGTCATATGGTATTTTACGAAAAATCGGCTAAGTCCCAAAATGATGATGTCAGAACTACACTCAAAGGTTACCACACCAAGCAAGGCAAACTTATATGAAGGCAAGGACCCTGATGGGTCATATGGTATGGATCGAAAAATCGGCTAAGTCCCAAAATGATGATGTCAGAACTACACTCAAATGTTACCACATCAAGCAAGGAAAACTTATATGAAGGAAAGGACCCTCATATGGGTCATATGGTATTTTACGAAAAATCGGCTAAGTCCCAAAATGATGATGTCAGAACTACACTCAAAGGTTACCACACCAAGCAAGGCAAACTTATATGAAGGCAAGGACCCTGATGGGTCATATGGTATGGATCGAAAAATCGGCTAAGTCCCAAAATGATGATGTCAGAACTACACTCAAAGGTTACCACATCAAGCGAGGCAAACTTATATGAAGGCAAGGACCCTGATGGGTCATATGGTATTTTACGAAAAATCGGCTAAGTCCCAAAATGGTGATGTCAGAACTACACTAAAATGTTACCACACCAAGCAAGGCAAACTTATATGAAGGCAAGGACCCTGATGGGTCATATGGTATTTTACGAAAAATCGGCTAAGTCCCAAAATGATGATGTCAGAACTACACTCAAAGGTTACCACACCAAGCAAGGCAAACTTATATGAAGGCAAGGACCCTGATGGGTCATATGGTATTTTACGAAAAATCGGCTAAGTCCCAAAATGGGGATGTCAGAACTACACTCAAATGTTACCACACCAAGCAAGGCAAACTTATATGAAGCAAAGGACCCTGATGGGTCATATGGTATTGATCGAAAAATCGGCTAAGTCCCAAAATGGGGATGTCAGAACTACACTCAAATGTTACCACACCAAGCAAGGCAAACTTATATGAAGCAAAGGACCCATATGGGTCATATGGTATTTTACGAAAAATCGGCTAAGTCCCAAAATGAGGATGTCAGAACTACACTAAAAAGTTACCACACCAAGCAAGGCAAAGTACCTAGGTGAACCCTAGGAAGAAACACGGACCAAGTCAGATGGCCTAAGTCAATAGAACAAGTGACCTAGGCAAAGTTGTATGGCGCTGAGGACCCTGAAAAATCTGGTTAGTGTAGTTTAGACAGGGTAGGTTTTTGGGTCGGCCGAACCCCCTTATTTTGGGTTTTGGCCTCATCAAGAAGCTACACCTAGGCAAACTGCCTAGGGTGAAAGTGCGAAGACCAATCGAATAGTAAGACAAGTTTTGACCGATCGCCCTAGGCAAGCTTGTATGAAGAAAGGGACCCTAAGGGTCATATGGAAATACATGAAAAATCGGCTAAGTCCCAAAATTGGGATGTCAGAACTACACTAAAAAGTTACCACATCAAGCAAGGCAAACTACCTAGGTGAACCCTAGCAAGAAACACGGACCAAGTCAGATGGCCTAAGTCAAGAGTGCAAGTGACCTAGGCAAAGTTGTATGACGGTGAGGACCCTGAAAAATCTGGTTAGTGTAGTTTAGACAGGGGAGGTTTTTGGGTCGGCTGAACCTCCTTATTTTGGGTTTTGACCTCCTCAAGAAGCTACACCTAGGCAAACTGCCTAGGGTGAATGTGCGAAGACCAATCGAATAGTAAGACAAGTTTTGACCGATCGCCCTAGGCAAGCTTGTATGAAGAAAGGGACCCTATGGGTCATATGGAAATTCATGAAAAATCGGCTAAGTCCCAAAATTGGGATGTCAGAACTACACTATAAAGTTACCACATCAAGCAAGGCAAAGTACCTAGGTGAACCCTAGGAAGAAACACGGACCAAGTCGGATGGCCTAAGTCAAGAGTACAAGTGACCTAGGCAAAGTTGTATGGCGCTGAGGACCCTGAAAAATCGGGTTAGTGTAGTTCTGACAGGGGAGGTTTCTGGGTCGGCTGAACCTCCTTATTTCGGGTTTTGGCCTCCTCAAGAAGACAGACCTAGGCAAACTGCCTAGGGTGAAAGTGCGAAGACCAATCGAATAGTAAGACAAGTTTTGACCGATCGCCCTAGGCAAGCTTGTATGAAGAAATAGACCCTACGGGTCATATGGAAATATACGAAAAATCGGCTAAGTCCCAAAATTGGGATGTCTGAACTACACTAAAAAGTTACCACATCAAGCAAGGCAAAGTTCCTAGGTGAACCCTAGGAAGAAACACGGACCAAGTCAGATGGCCTAAGTCAAGAGTACAAGTGACCTAGGCAAAGTTGTATGGCGCTGAGGACCCTGAAAAATCGGGTTAGTGTAGTTCAGACAGGGGAGGTTTCAGGGTCGGCCGAACCTCCTTATTTCGGGTTTTGGCCTCCTCAAGAAGACAGACCTAGGCGAACTGCCTAGGGTGAAAGTGCGAAGACCAATCGAATAGTAAGACAAGTTTTGACCGATCGCCCTAGGCAAGCTTGTATGAAGAAAGGGACCCTATGGGTCATATGGAAATATACGAAAAATCGGCTAAGTCCCAAAATTGGGATGTCAGAACTACACTATAAAGTTACCACATTAGCAAGGCAGACTTGTATGAAGAACGGGACCCTGGTGAAAGTAGCAAATATCCCAAACCGAACATGAATATTATACACACAAGAGTACGAACATAAAGGAACACGGACCAAGCGTACCGAGAGAATCGGTACTATAGAACCCTCGTGGTTCTACACAAAGACTTTATGTTAGGGGTTCAAGCCCCATAGTACTCAAACGGTGACAGTAGCAAATATCCCAAATCGAACATGAATATTATACACACAAGAGTACGAACATAAAGGAACACGGACCAAGCGTACCGAGAGAATCGGTACTATAGAGCCCTCGAGGTTCTACACAAAGACTTTATGTTCGGGGTTCACACCCCAAATCGAACGTGGAATTTACTTTCTGATGGTCATGCGGTCGTCCAAAGGGGTCTAGTATCCTGGGATGACAAGCATCACGGGCACAGCTCGTATCAAAACAGTCGAAGAGGCCCGCGAAAGCTTGCTTTCCATGGCTATGCGATGCACAAATTGAGTTTACTCACCGTAGTATAAAACGAACGAACCGAACCTATCCGAGTAGGGATAATGGGCGCAGTAACATACTTCTGTGACCCAGCGAGAGTTGAACGAGGTGACATGAACTGTCAGTGGCTTATATCAGATGGGATACATACATGAGATTGCTTTCAAATCTACACTCGAAAACCTAACCAAGTAAAAGCGAACGTGGGAAGGATTCGAAACCGGTCACGAAATCTTAAGCTGGAAAGAGTCATCACTATGGATACATATTATGCGAAACCAATCAAGTGCTCAGTACTGATCCAAAACCTAAGAGCACTAGTGAACACCTTATTCTCACCCTAGTTCACATCCAAGTGATCGACCACGTGTGTGAAGCAAAGACCAATCGAATTCCTCAATGAACCGAACACTATGAACAAATGGCCAGAAACGTTATAACTATCCAAACATCCTACTATCTAGCGAAAGTCATCACGATGGAACCATACAATGATCTTAACCTATAGCGCTCACCTATTCCTACCCAGAGTGCAAGTGAACAGATTGCCCACCCTTACCAGTTCACAACCACGTGATCGACTAACATACCGAGGTTACCACAAGTCAAAGTTATACGTTTACAAGCGCAAGACCAATCGAAAACCCCGAAAGCAATCTCGACCCAAAATGTATTATCCGTGAGTGTAGTCGAGTCTCGTACTCGTCATCTGTAATCGTCGGATAGAATATCCAGTACACGGTTGTCTTTCCAAATGAAATCTACATACAGAACTCGCTCTTGGCAAATGGGTGGCATTGGCGCAATCAGGAGCGAGTTCCCGTCCGGGTGCCAAGTGATTGGCAAATGTCTGGGGGAAAGCAACCATATGTTGATTTGTCTGTTAGTGTACTGGGTGTTTGAGGTATGTAGTATCCACGCTTGGTTGGGTGTGTCAGAGGACCGTGAATGCGTTCGCAACCCCAATTGGGGTACATCGGGAATGATTTTGTGGAACCGATGTGCCCGGCACACACTAAGTTTTGTTGCAAGTTAATAGTGTGCCATGTCCGGGGGGGTTGTGATTAAACTCTGGTGAATTGCGTACTGTGGTGATTGGGGTATGAAAGCCCCGCAGTTGCAATGATCGGACGCGCCTAGCGTGTCCTTTAGTTGATGGTAGGGAAATGAAGGCCCTTGTCAGCTCACCTAAGTATTCATGGAAGTTTGGCATAAGGTCGCTGTGGTAGGGGTATGAAGGCCCCGTCAGCGCATGCACAATCGGGCGCACGAGCGCTTAGCGGAGTCGAATGCCGCTCAAGTGCCTGTCCGGTGCATCGGGTGTGTGTGTGATACGAGGGCAATGAGGTTCGCACGGGGGCTCGCCTCCCGTGTGCTACCGGACTTGACAACATATAGAACGTGGTGTTTGCTCCTCCGGGTGCAATGGGACAATGAACATTCGAACGCAAAGTCGGAATTCTGGTTGATCCTACCAGTAATATACGCTCGTCTCAAAGGTTAAGCCATGCATGTCTAAGTACAAACAGATTTAATGTGAAACCGCATAAGGCTCAGTATAACAGCTATAATTTACGAGATCATCAACCTAGTTACTTGGATAACTGTGGAAAATCTAGAGCTAATACATGCAACATGCCAGGACCCTCGCGGGAACTGGTGCACTTATTAGTCAAACCAATCGCGGGTTCTCCGTGTCATTGAGTTGAAGTCTGGATAATGATGCTGATCGTATGGTCTCGCACCGACGACAGATCTCGCAAATATCTGCCCTATCAACTATGGATGGTAGTATAGAGGACTACCATGGTTGCAACGGGTAACGGGGAATCAGGGTTCGATTCCGGAGAGGGAGCCTGAGAAATGGCTACCACATCCAAGGAAGGCAGCAGGCGCGTAAATTACCCAATCCCGGGACGGGGAGGTAGTGACGAGAAATAACAATATGAAACTCTTTAATGATGTTTCATAATTGGAATGAGTAGAGCATAAATCCTTCTACGAGGATCAAGTGGAGGGCAAGTCTGGTGCCAGCAGCCGCGGTAATTCCAGCTCCACTAGCGTATATTAAAATTGTTGCGGTTAAAACGTTCGAAGTTGATACTTGTCCAACACAGTCCGGCTCCGCCGACCCGGTCAACCCGTGGTCGGTGGGCCAAGTCGGAATCTGGTTGCGACTCAATGGTGTGGTAGGGCACCAAGTCTGTGTCATGGTGTGCCCTTCAACGGGTGCAAGTGTAACATAGAGCTCGACCGCTCACGTTTACCTTGAACAAATTAGAGTGCTTAAAGCAGGGTGCCCAAACGCCCTAGAATAATCTTGCATGGAATAATGGAATACGACCTTGGTCTAATCTTTCATTGGTTTGTACTCAGACCGGAGGTAATGATTAACAGAAGTAGTTGGGGACACTAGTATTACGGCGCGAGAGGTGAAATTCGTAGACCGTCGTAAGACTAACTAAAGCGAAGGCATTTGTCAAGGATGCTTTCTTTAATCAAGAACGAAAGTTAGAGGATCGAAGGCGATTAGATACCGCCCTAGTTCTAACCGTAAACGATGCCAACTAGCAATTGGGAGACGCTACAACCAGGTGCTCTCAGTAGCTTCCGGGAAACCAAAGTCAGGTTCCGGGGGAAGTATGGTTGCAAAGTTGAAACTTAAAGGAATTGACGGAAGGGCACCACAATGAAATGGAGCTTGCGGTTCAATTTGACTCAACACGGGAAAACTTACCAGGTCCGAACTTATGGAGGTGAGACAGATTAATAGCTCTTTCTCAAATTTAAGGGTAGTGGTGCATGGCCGTTCTTAGTTCGTGGATTGATTTGTCTGGTTAATTCCGATAACGAACGTGACTCACATATGCTAACTAGAACGCAGTCAGCGTTAATGCGTCGATGCCGATTGGAACGGGTTAGGACCTTTCGGTGGAGTATGACCTGACACCTTCGCTGTTCGTGTGCGCAAGTGCACTTACGGTACGCTGCTTAGCAGGACAATTTGTGTTTAGCAAAATGAGATCGAGCGATAACAGGTCCGTGATGCCCTTAGATGTTCTGGGCTACACGCGTGCTACAATGTGGGTAGCAGCGTGTCTCCTATTCCGAGAGGAACGGGAAATCACTCAAATACTCACTTAGTAGGGATTATGGATTGCAATGGTCCATATGAACTCGGAACTTCTAGTAAGTGCTGGTCATCAGCCAGCGTTGAATACGTCCCTGCCCTTTGTACACACCGCCCGTCGCTACTACCGATGGATTATTTAGTGAGGTCTTTGGAGATGATCGTTCGCTGGATCCTCGTGAACCGCGTCTGCTTTATCGAAGTTGACCGAACTTGATGATTTAGAGGAAGTAAAAGTCGTAACAAGGTTTCCGTAGGTGAACCTGCGGAAGGATCATTAGTGGCCAAGTGATCCTTCCAGAAGTCCGAACCTGCGGGTTGAGACTTCGGCACAAGTTGCCATATGATAATTGACGAAACACTATAGAAGTCCGAACCTGCGGGTTGAGACTCAGGCACAAGTTGCCATATGAAAGTTGACGAAACACTAACAAGTCCGAACCTGCGGGTTGAGACTTAGGCACACGTTGCCTTATACATGACTTCGAACAAATACACAAGTCCGAACCTGCGGGTTGAGACTTAGGCACAAGTTGCCTTATACATGACTTCGAACAAATACACAAGTCCGAACCTGCGGGTTGAGACTTAGGCACAAGTTGCCATATGAAAGTTGACGAAACACTAACAAGTCCGAACCTGCGAGTTGAGACTTAGGCACACGTTGCCTTATACATGACTTCGAACAAATACACAAGTCCGAACTTGCGGGTTGAGACTTAGGCACAAGTTGCCTTATACATACATTGGCCAAATAAACAGAAGTCCGAACCTGCGGGTTGAGACTTAGGCACAAGTTGCCATATTATATTCGATCAAACACTAAGTAGTCCGAACCTGCGGGTTGAGACTCAAGACCGTAACAAGATGTTACTATACAAGTCCGAACCTAAGGGTTGAGACTTAATGCGATCTAGATACCAAGTTGACATCCAATACCTGTTGAGCAAAACCAAAGATTCCCTGTTCTCGAATGATTACACTATATAACAGGGAATCAGGAAGAAATCAAGCAAGCGTGAAACAAAGTCATCACTTGGGCATGCTCGATAGCCAACCACATGACCTTAACCTAAGAGAGCATGCAAACCACATGATACCTATAAACGATTAACCCGCCCTAGTTCAATCGTTCACCAAGTGATGACTTCAGTATGGCTAAGAGAAAAACTTTTAAATGGGAAAAACTCTAAGTCCGAACCTCCGGGTTGAGACTTCCGCGTCGGAGGTGGGCGCACCTCCTATCCGAAAGATGGTGAATCAGGGGTGTTCGATCAGCAATGGTCGGATGCCCCGTCGTAGTCCAACTATGACAATCCAAGTCAAGACCTCCGGGTTGAGACTTTCCGCGAGTACAAGCATAAAGGAACACGGACCAAGCCGTACCGAGAGAATCGGTACTAGAGCCCTCGTGGTTCTACATTGAGAGAGCCCTCGTGGTTCTCATTAGGGGCTTTATGCAAGTCGTACTCAATACTGTGGTGTGAAGTATAAAGTATAGTCTTCGCCTGGTCCACGCTGCTTCGGCGGTCCTGGGTAAGATAGTTCATTCTAGCTTGCCCTATAGTGGAATGAGGACACTTAATGCTTCGTCTTTTAGCGGCGGCTAGACTCCTCCTCACGGGGAACGAGTTGACGCACACAGCGGCGGCTTACGCACTATGGCAATCATGGATGCCTGAAGATTCCGTGAAGTTCTCCCCTGGTCCACGCTGCTTCGGCAGTCCTGGGTAAAATGGAATATTTCCAGCTTGCCCTATAGTGGAAGAGGACTATCCAACAATACAAAGTCAAGACCTCCGGGTTGAGACTTTCCGCGTCGGTGGTGTCGCGCACCGCCTATCCGAAAGATGGTGTAACAGGGGTGTTCGATCAGCAATGGTCGGATGCCCCGTCATAGTCCAACTATGACAACCAAAGTCAAGACCTCCGGGTTGAGACTTTCCGCGTCCGGAGGTACGCGTACCGCCTACCCGAAAGATGGTGTGCTTCTGGGGTATTCGATGAGTCGGATACCCCGTCGTAGTCCAACTATGACAATCAAAGTCAAGACCTCCGGGTTGAGACTTCCGCGTCCGGAGGTACGCGTACCGCCTACCCGAAAGATGGTGTGCTTCTGGGGTATTCGATGAGTCGGATACCCCGTCGTAGTCCAACTATGACAATCAAAGTCAAGACCTCCGGGTTGAGACTTCCGCGTCCGGAGGTACGCGTACCGCCTACCCGAAAGATGGTGAATCAGGGGTGTTCGATCAGCAATGGTCGGATGCCCCGTCGTAGTCCAACTATGACAATCAAAGTCAAGACCTCCGGGTTGAGACTTTCCGCGAGTACAAGCATAAAGGAACACGGACCAAGCCGTACCGAGAGAATCGGTACTAGAGCCCTCGTGGTTCTACATTGAGAGAGCCCTCGTGGTTCTCATTAGGGGCTTTATGCAAGTCGTACTCAATACTGTGGTGTGAAGTATAAAGTATAGTCTTCGCCTGGTCCACGCTGCTTCGGCGGTCCTGGGTAAGATAGTTCATTCTAGCTTGCCCTATAGTGGAATGAGGACACTTAATGCTTCGTCTTTTAGCGGCGGCTAGACTCCTCCTCACGGGGAACGAGTTGACGCACACAGCGGCGGCTTACGCACTATGGCAATCATGGATGCCTGAAGATTCCGTGAAGTTCTCCCCTGGTCCACGCTGCTTCGGCAGTCCTGGGTAAAATGGAATATTTCCAGCTTGCCCTATAGTGGAAGAGGACTATCCAACAATACAAAGTCAAGACCTCCGGGTTGAGACTTTCCGCGTCGGTGGTGTCGCGCACCGCCTATCCGAAAGATGGTGTAACAGGGGTGTTCGATCAGCAATGGTCGGATGCCCCGTCATAGTCCAACTATGACAACCAAAGTCAAGACCTCCGGGTTGAGACTTTCCGCGTCCGGAGGTACGCGTACCGCCTACCCGAAAGATGGTGTGCTTCTGGGGTATTCGATGAGTCGGATACCCCGTCGTAGTCCAACTATGACAATCAAAGTCAAGACCTCCGGGTTGAGACTTCCGCGTCCGGAGGTACGCGTACCGCCTACCCGAAAGATGGTGTGCTTCTGGGGTATTCGATGAGTCGGATACCCCGTCGTAGTCCAACTATGACAATCAAAGTCAAGACCTCCGGGTTGAGACTTCCGCGTCCGGAGGTACGCGTACCGCCTACCCGAAAGATGGTGAATCAGGGGTGTTCGATCAGCAATGGTCGGATGCCCCGTCGTAGTCCAACTATGACAATCAAAGTCAAGACCTCCGGGTTGAGACTTTCTAAGAGTACAAGCATAAAGGAACACGGACCAAGCCGTACCGAGAGAATCGGTACTAGAGCCCTTGTGGTTCTACATTGAGAGAGCCCTCGTGGTTCTCATTAGGGGCTTTATGCAAGAAGTACTCAATACTGTGGTGTGAAGTATAAAGTATAGAGTCCTCCACTGGTCCACGCTGCTCCGGCGGTCCTGGGTAAGATAGTTCATTCTAGCTTGCCCTATGTGGAAGAGGACTCAATACCCTACCTGTTGAGCTTGAAACAAAGTCATCACTTGGGCATGCTCATATTGCCATACACAATTACATTATATTCGAATGAGCATGCAAGCGACCCTATATAGACCGAACCAAAACGATAGATACCGCCGTAGTTCACCCCCACCAAGTGATGACTTCAGTATGGCTAGTGTGTGAAGTATAAAGTATAGTCCTCCCCTGGTCCACACTGCTTCGGCGGTCCTGGGTAAGATAGTTAGTTCTAGCTTGCCCTATGTGGAAGAGGACACAATACTTAATACTTAGAGTACAAGCATAAAGGAACACGGACCAAGCCGTACCGAGAGAATCGGTACTAGAGCCCTCGTGGTTCTACATTGAGAGAGCCCTCGTGGTTCTCATTAGGGGCTTTATGCAAGTCGTACTCAATACTGTGGTGTGAAGTATAAAGTATAGAGTCCTCCACTGGTCCACGCTGCTCCGGCGGTCCTGGGTAAGATAGTTCATTCTAGCTTGCCCTATGTGGAAGAGGACTCAATACCCTACCTGTTGAGCTTGAAACAAAGTCATCACTTGGGCATGCTCATATTGCCATACAATATTCCATTATCTACTAATGAGCATGCAGCTATATGATTATAACCTGTAAACGATTACCCCGCCGTAGTTCAGCGCTTCAACCAAGTGATGACTTCAGTATGGCTAGTGTGTGAAGTATAAAGTATAGTCCTCCCCTGGTCCACACTGCTTCGGCGGTCCTGGGTAAGATAGTTAGTTCTAGCTTGCCCTATGTGGAAGAGGACACCATACTTAATACTGTGGTGTAATGAACAAAGTATAGTCCTCCACTGGTCCACGCTGCTTCGGCGGTCCTGGGTAAGATAGTTAGTTCTAGCTTGCCCTATGTGGAAGAGGGCATACAAGACAAAGTATAGTTCTCCCCTGGTCCACGCTGCTTCGGCGGTCCTGGGTAAGATAGTTAATTCTAGCTTGCCCTATGTGGAAGAGAGCATACATGAACCAAGAACGAAGGTTAGATCGAGGAATGATTCGACAACTAACCGATGGTATGAAATGTGAAGAATTCAAGCAAGCACACAATCAAGTCATCACTTGGGCATGC
>NW_026525191.1:115000-118051 GCF_943734705.1 Anopheles coustani
CTGGTAGTGGTTGGCGGACCCAACACTCTGGGTACCTCCGGGTACTTGGGGTTGGTTGAGAACTTGGTGAAGATACCCCTGTCACCTTGTTCGAGGCCACTTGCATGGTCGCAAGCGTTGTGATACAATGGCCCTACCGGGCAAACACTTTGGGTTCGCAAGGACTTGGAGTGCCGGGACGGGTTGGCGGATCCAACACTCTGGGTACCTCCGGGTACTTGGGGTTGGTTGAGGACTTGGTGAGCAAACACTTGATATACGTTCTTCGGATGTACTTCGGGTGTCACCTGTTGTCCGAGGCCACTTGCATGGTCAACGGTTGAGGTGGTGATGGCGGGTCGGTGCTGTAGGGTGCCGGCCTGTTGGCTGCCTTGGCCGGGTTGGTTGGTTAACACTTGATTGGGCTTGCACCCGAGGGTAATGGCACTTGAAGGTGGGTACTGGCCGGCTGACCTGGTGTGATGGTTGGTTGGTGAACACTTGGCGGTACTTGCACTTGGCTGTGCTTGGACTTGAAGGTGGGATCCGGCTGGCCTAGGCCATTGGTGGTTGGTTGGTGGGTTAGCCCTTAGTTGGGCTGGCTGGCTGGCTGGCCATCGGTGGTGTGGTGTGGTGTGGTGTGTGGAGTCGAGCATCGCGCGCCGTTGCCTTCTTCGGAGTGTTGTGGGTACGCAAGTGCTTGCAGTGCAAAGAGGTTGGTGATGGAGTGACATTGCCTTCACCATGGAGTTGCGGGTACTTAGGTACTTGCAAGGAGATGGTGGTATGGTGGTGTTGCGTGTGTGGTGTTCGATTAGAAAGATATATTTTCTAAGTCCGGATTAGTGCTGTCAGTGAGGCCGCCACTAACAGGTCCTCCACGGCCTCCGTGGTTCTTGACTTTGCGCTATTCCGGACTTGGGGCGATCACGATGTCCCCGTGCGGGACTTAGAAGATGGAAGAACACAAGTACCCTTATCCCATGACTTGTGAGCGATTGGCATACGTTACCACATGAAGAGAAAAATTGGCTAAGTCCCGGATCCATATTATATGAAGAGAAAAATCGGCTAAGTCCCGGATCCATATTATATGAAGAGAAAAATTGGCTAAGTCCCGGATCCATATTATATGAAGAGAAATATCGGCTAAGTCCAGGATCCATATATAATAACCTAATAATCGGCTAAGTCCCGGATCCATATTATATGAAGAGAAAAATCGGCTAAGTCCAGGATCCATATATAATAACCTAATAATCGGCTAAGTCCAGGATCCATATATAATAACCTAATAACAGGCTAAGTCCAGGATCCATATTATATGAAGAGAAAAATCGGCTAAGTCCGAGATTGGGTCTGTCAGACATACACTTTCAAGATACCACACAAGCAAGCAAGATGGCCTAGTGATGGAACCATATAATATGAAGAGAAAAATCGGCTAAGTCCGAGATTGGGTCTGTCGGAAATACACTATCAAGTTACCACACAAGCAAGCAAGATGGCCTAATGATGGATCCATATGATATGAAGAGAAAAATCGGCTAAGTCCAGGATCCATATAATATGAAGAGAAAAATCGGCTAAGTCCCAGATTGGGTCTGTCAGAAATACACTTCCAAGTTACCACACAAGCAAGCAAGATGGCCTAGTGATGGATCCATATGATATGAAGAGAAAAATCGGCTAAGTCCAGGATCCATATAATATGAAGAGAAAAATCGGCTAAGTCCCAGTTTGGGTCTGTCAGAAATACACTTCCAAGTTACCACACAAGCAAGCAAGATGGCCTAATGATGGATCCATATGATATGAAGAGAAAAATCGGCTAAGTCCAGGATCCATATAATATGAAGAGAAAAATCGGCTAAGTCCCAGATTGGGTCTGTCAGAAATACACTTCCAAGTTACCACACAAGCAAGCAAGATGGCCTAGTGATGGATCCATATGATATGAAGAGTAAAATCGGCTAAGTCCAGGATCCATATAATATTAAGAGAAAAATCGGCTAAGTCCCATTTTGGGTCTGTCATAAATACACTTCCAAGTTACCACACAAGCAAGCAAGATGGCCTAGTGATGGATCCATATGATATGAAGAGAAAAATCGGCTAAGTCCCAGATTGGGTCTGTCAGAAATACACTTCCAAGTTACCACACAAGCAAGCAAGATGGCCTAGTGATGGATCCATATGATATGAAGAGAAAAATCGGCTAAGTCCCAGATTGGGTCTGTCAGACATACACTATCAAGTTACCACACAAGCAAGCAAGATGGCCTAGTGATGGATCCATATGATATGAAGAGAAAAATCGGCTAAGTCCCAGATTGGGTCTGTCAGAAATACACTTCCAAGTTATCACATGAGCAAGCAAGATGGCCTAGTGATGGATCCATATAATATGCAGAGAAAAATCGGCTAAGTCCCAGATTGGGTCTGTCAGAAATACACTTCCAAGTTACCACATGAGCAAGCAAGTTACCACATGAAGAGAAAGCCGGCAAAGTCTGGGAATGTTACCACATGAACTGGAAAATGGGCAAAAACCTACCTTCACAGGGAACGTGAATAAGTAAGGCTGTAGACATCGGATCGACAAGCCAAAGACTGATATGGAAAGGAAATGAGTAGTACTAGCTTTCCTGAGAGTTGCAGAGCTTAGACTGCATATGAACGAAAGTTATTAAGCGTCAAAGTCAGAGAAGTTACCCAAAGGAACACAAGTTCCAACTTAGAGCATGTATACCGCCTAGACGGTTAGAGGTACGGCCAGGCTGAGGAATAAGGAAATGTTGGCCAACATGTTCCCTAACTATCCCCCGAAGACCGCAAAGCAATCCAACATCAACCAAGAAAGTTATAGCCCGATCAAGGAAACACCTACTTTGCACCGATATTGCACCAAATACATGTACCAAGCACCTTCGGTTGCATACCTGCAGGGGCTTACCATAGTAGGCCATGGAAGACCGATATACCGAACATAATCACTTTCTATCTCCTCGGGTGTTTGAGATAGCGCTTTGCGGTACAAGAACGAAAGTTAGACTATATCTTGGTGCATCT
>NW_026525192.1:0-17500 GCF_943734705.1 Anopheles coustani
GGATTGTTCACCCTTTCAAGGGAACGTGAGCTGGGTTTAGACCGTCGTGAGACAGGTTAGTTTTACCCTACTGGTGTGCAAGTACTATCTCAATGGAATTCCTGTGCAGTACGAGAGGAACCACAGGTACGGACCAATGGCTCAATACTAGTCCGAGCGGACTTTGGTATGACGCTACGTCCGTCGGATTATGCCTGAACGCCTCTAAGGTCGTAACCGAACCAGGCTGGTAGTATATGTATAGGAGTCGTTAGCTAGATGGCTAATAACATCACGAGACCGGATTGAGTCTTCTATAGACTCTTTCCATTTATTGGAAACCCTCAAACTGAGCCTATCGCGAGTGCGCTCGCCGAAGTACCTGAAGTGGGAAAAGGCGTTGTGCTTGCCGATCTTCCAAGAATAGTTTCGACTCCTAAGACCACCCGAAAACGACGGGTTTGCAGGCTGGGCGCTACGCATTGAAGAGAGATGTACATTTCGATCCTTTCAGGCGACCCATGCTTGGTGGTTGTGTGCGGTGTGCTCCCCCCGGGGGGCACATGCGGCATACCGTGTGTGGACTAGTTGGACCCACCCTTGCGGTGGACCGACCGGTCAGTGGTGTTTGCGGGTTAACACATGCGAGCGTTGCGGCCCAGAGGCCTTACCGCCTTTCACTGCGGGTTCGTCAAGAACTTGGAGATGGTCGCAACGCATCGGGTCCTCCCGGGGTACTTGGTGTTTGGATGCTGGCTTGGTGATTAAACACTTGATATTCCATCTTCGGATGAATTTCGGGTGTCACCTGTTGCCTAAGACCACTTGCATGTTTAGCTCGCCGTGGGGTAGCAAGCGTTGTGATCTAATGGCCTTACCGGGCAAACACTTTCGGTTCGTCAAGGACTTGGAGTGCCGGGACGGGTTGGCGGATCCATCACTCTGAGTATGCCGGGTTGATACTTGGGGTTGGTTTGGTTTTGGTGACCCAATACTAGATGTACCATCTCGGTGGTATGTCAGTATCACCTATACTCCAGACCACTTGCATGGTTAGCAAGCGTTGTGATCTAATGGCCCAACCGGGCAAACACTTTGGGTTCGCAAGGACTTAGAGTGCCGGGACGGGTTGGCGGATCCAACACTCTGGGTACCTCCGGGTACTTGGGGTTGGTTGAGGACTTGGTGAACAAACACTTGATATACACTCTCCGGATGTACTTCGGGTGTCACCTGTTGTCCGAGACCACTTGCATGGTTAGCAAGCGTTGTGATTCAATGGCCCTACCGGGCAAACACTTTGGGTTCGCAAGGACTTGGAGTGCCGGGACGGGTTGGCGGATCCAACACTCTGGGTACCTCCGGGTACTTGGGGTTGGTTGAGGACTTGGTGAACAAACACTTGTTGTACACTCTCCGGATGTACTTCGGGTGTCACCTGTTGTCCGAGGCCACTTGCATGGTAGCAAGCGTTGTGATACAATGGCCCTACCGGGCAAACACTTTGGGTTCGCAAGGACTTGGAGTGCCGGGACGGGTTTGCGGATCCAACACTCTGGGTACCTCCGGGTACTTGGGGTTGGTTGAGGACTTGGTGAACAAACACTTGATATACACTCTTCGGATGTACTTCGGGTATCGCCTGTTGTCCGAGACCACTTGCATGGTTAGCAAGCGTTGTGGTCTAATGGCCCTACCGGGCAAACACTTTGGGTTCGCGAGGACTTAGAGTGCTGGTAGTGGTTGGCGGACCCAACACTCTGGGTACCTCCGGGTACTTGGGGTTGGTTGAGAACTTGGTGAAGATACCCCTGTCACCTTGTTCGAGGCCACTTGCATGGTCGCAAGCGTTGTGATACAATGGCCCTACCGGGCAAACACTTTGGGTTCGCAAGGACTTGGAGTGCCGGGACGGGTTGGCGGATCCAACACTCTGGGTACCTCCGGGTACTTGGGGTTGGTTGAGGACTTGGTGAGCAAACACTTGATATACGTTCTTCGGATGTACTTCGGGTGTCACCTGTTGTCCGAGGCCACTTGCATGGTCAACGGTTGAGGTGGTGATGGCGGGTCGGTGCTGTAGGGTGCCGGCCTGTTGGCTGCCTTGGCCGGGTTGGTTGGTTAACACTTGATTGGGCTTGCACCCGAGGGTAATGGCACTTGAAGGTGGGTACTGGCCGGCTGACCTGGTGTGATGGTTGGTTGGTGAACACTTGGCGGTACTTGCACTTGGCTGTGCTTGGACTTGAAGGTGGGATCCGGCTGGCCTAGGCCATTGGTGGTTGGTTGGTGGGTTAGCCCTTAGCTGGGCTGGCTGGCTGGCTGGCCATCGGTGGTGTGGTGTGGTGAGGTGTGTGGAGTCGAGCATCGCGCGCCGTTGCCTTCTTCGGAGTGTTGTAGGTACGCAAGTGCTTGCAATGCAAAGAGGTTGGTGATGGAGTGACATTGCCTTCACCATGGAGTTGCGGGTACTTAGGTACTTGCAAGGAGATGGTGGTATGGTGGTGTTGCGTGTGTGGTGTTCGATTAGAAAGATATAATTTCTAAGTCCGGATTAGTGCTGTCAGTGGGGCCGCCGCTAACAGGTCCTGCACGGCCACCGTGGGGCTTGACTTGGCGCTATTCCGGACTTGGGGCGATCACGATGTCCCCGTGCGGGACTTAGAAGATGGAAGAACACAAGTACCCTTATCCCATGACTTGTGAGCGATTGGCATACGTTACCACATGAAGAGAAAAATTGGCTAAGTCCCGGATCCATATTATATGAAGAGAAAAATCGGCTAAGTCCCGGATCCATATTATATGAAGAGAAAAATTGGCTAAGTCCCGGATCCATATTATATGAAGAGAAATATCGGCTAAGTCCAGGATCCATATATAATAACCTAATAATCGGCTAAGTCCCGGATCCATATTATATGAAGAGAAAAATCGGCTAAGTCCAGGATCCATATATAATAACCTAATAATCGGCTAAGTCCAGGATCCATATATAATAACCTAATAACAGGCTAAGTCCAGGATCCATATTATATGAAGAGAAAAATCGGCTAAGTCCGAGATTGGGTCTGTCAGACATACACTTTCAAGATACCACACAAGCAAGCAAGATGGCCTAGTGATGGAACCATATAATATGAAGAGAAAAATCGGCTAAGTCCGAGATTGGGTCTGTCGGAAATACACTATCAAGTTACCACACAAGCAAGCAAGATGGCCTAATGATGGATCCATATGATATGAAGAGAAAAATCGGCTAAGTCCAGGATCCATATAATATGAAGAGAAAAATCGGCTAAGTCCCAGATTGGGTCTGTCAGAAATACACTTCCAAGTTACCACACAAGCAAGCAAGATGGCCTAGTGATGGATCCATATGATATGAAGAGAAAAATCGGCTAAGTCCAGGATCCATATAATATGAAGAGAAAAATCGGCTAAGTCCCAGATTGGGTCTGTCAGAAATACACTTCCAAGTTACCACACAAGCAAGCAAGATGGCCTAGTGATGGATCCATATGATATGAAGAGAAAAATCGGCTAAGTCCCAGATTGGGTCTGTCAGAAATACACTTCCAAGTTACCACTCAAGCAAGCAAGATGGCCTAGTGATGGATCCATATGATATGAAGAGAAAAATCGGCTAAGTCCAGGATCCATATAATATGAAGAGAAAAATCGGCTAAGTCCCAGATTGGGTCTGTCAGAAATACACTTCCAAGTTACCACACAAGCAAGCAAGATGGCCTAGTGATGGATCCATATGATATGAAGAGAAAAATCGGCTAAGTCCAGGATCCATATAATATGAAGAGAAAAATCGGCTAAGTCCCAGATTGGGTCTGTCAGAAATACACTTCCAAGTTACCACACAAGCAAGCAAGATGGCCTAGTGATGGATCCATATGATATGAAGAGAAAAATCGGCTAAGTCCCAGATTGGGTCTGTCAGAAATACACTTCCAAGTTACCACACAAGCAAGCAAGATGGCCTAGTGATGGATCCATATGATATGAAGAGAAAAATCGGCTAAGTCCAGGATCCATATAATATGAAGAGAAAAATCGGCTAAGTCCCAGATTGGGTCTGTCAGAAATACACTTCCAAGTTACCACACAAGCAAGCAAGATGGCCTAGTGATGGATCCATATGATATGAAGAGAAAAATCGGCTAAGTCCCAGATTGGGTCTGTCAGACATACACTATCAAGTTACCACACAAGCAAGCAAGATGGCCTAGTGATGGATCCATATGATATGAAGAGAAAAATCGGCTAAGTCCCAGATTGGGTCTGTCAGAAATACACTTCCAAGTTACCACATGAGCAAGCAAGATGGCCTAGTGATGGATCCATATGATATGAAGAGAAAAATCGGCTAAGTCCAGGATCCATATAATATGAAGAGAAAAATCGGCTAAGTCCCAGATTGGGTCTGTCAGAAATACACTTCCAAGTTACCACACAAGCAAGCAAGATGGCCTAGTGAAGGATCCATATGACATGAAGAGAAAAATCGGCTAAGTCCGAGATTGGGTCTGTCAGAAATACCTTATCAAGTTACCACACAAGCAAGCAACATGGCCTAGTGATGGATCCATATAATATGAAGAGAAAAATCGGCTAAGTCCGAGATTGGGTCTGTCGGAAATACACTATCAAGTTACCACATGAGCAAGCAAGTTACCACATGAAGAGAAAGCCGGCAAAGTCCGGGAATGTTACCACATGAACTGGAAAATGGGCAAAAACCTACCTCTACAGGGAACGTGAATAAGTAAGGCTGTAGACATCGGATCGACAAGCCAAAGACTGATATGGTAAGGAAATGAGTAGTACAAGCTTTCCTGAGAGTTGCAGAGCTTAGACTGCATATGAACGGAAGTTATTAAGCGTCAAAGTCAGAAAAGTTGCCCGAAGGAACACAAGTTCCAACTTAGAGCATGAATACCGCCTAGACGGTAGGAGGTACGGCCAGGCTGAGGAATAAGAAAATGTTGGCCAACATGTTCCCTAACTATCCCCCGAAGACCGCAAAGCAATCCAACATCAACCAAGAAAGTTATAGCCCGATCAAGGAAACACCTACTTTGCACCGATATTGCACCAAATACATGTACCAAGCACCTTCGGTTGCATACCTGCAGGGGTTTACCATAGTAGGCCATGGAAGACCGATATACCGAACATAATCACTTTCTATCTCCTCGGGTGTTGGAGGTAGCGCTTTGCGGTACAAGAACGAAAGTTAGACCATATCTTGGTGCATCTTTTTGCCCAAAAACACAAGACCCTATCTACCAAGGCAAGAAAGTTGTGTGGGGACAAAATGTCCAAAAGTGCCCAAAGTGGCACACTTGAACCATATATTCGAGAAAAACACAAGTGTGGGCCCGAGCTAGCAAGTTGAAATGTTCTGACCGTCAGTAGCCCTAGTTGAGGTGCACTTATCATTATATGAGGCCAACGTGCCAGCTAGTCTCTAAAGGGGCGATATGGGTGTTCCAAGGTTTGTACCCAATTGAGGAAAAAACAGGGTAAGGTACGGTGTACCGCGAATAACTCGGGCTATAGATGTCCGATCGATGAGTTTGGCATATGTATGGAAAGGTCTCGACGAGACCTAACTACCCTGAAAGTATGAAGGCAAAGACTTGAATGACCGGGAAGTAATTAAGTGCACAAGTGGTAAAGTTGCACCAAAGTCCATGTTACCCGAAGTGGTACATGAACACCCAATATTCGACCAAAACACAAGTTTAGAGACGAGCTAGCGAGCTACATTGTTCAGACCGTCAGTAGCCCGCATCAAGACACGCATTTCATTATATTGAGCCTAGCCGCTAGCTCGACTCGAAGTCGGTCATATGGTTGGTTGATGGTTTGGACCGACCACGTGGTGTACCAAGGTTATGTACCTTTCATGAATTAAAACTCTGGCTGTATGGCACTGAGCGACAAGCTAAGGTGTGATTTGGAATAGTCTTGAGTGGGACTATTTAGGAAAAATGCGAACAAAAAATCACAAAGTCCTTGGGCGAAGCTATTAGCGAAACATAGAGCAAATTGGTACCAAAAACTATGGAAATGGGACTTGAGTCAAAAATAACCGCAAGTTGGAGAAGAGATAGCAAGCTTGCGTAGAACATTTATAACTAGTGCGTGGTATGACCAACAAAAATGTGTATGGGGCCAAGGCGCTGGCTGGCCTCCAAAGTGGTGATATGGGCGATTCAAAGTTTGTACCCAAGTATGAACAAGTATGGAAAAAACAGGGTAAGGTACCAAGTACCATGAATAACTTCGGCTGTAGATGGCCTAGCGAGGCAAACCGCATATCGTTGGAAAGGTATTGGGGAGACCTATCTACCCTGAAAGTTTCATGAGGCTGAGTTGAAAGACCACGGAGATATTAGGTGATGATGGTCCAATTCGGGGACCAAGTCGCAGGAAATGGCACTTGACCAAAATCACGCTTGGAAGGTGAATACCGGCTTACCGGTAAGAGATAGCGACTTGGCGTAGAATATTCATAAGTTGGGCGTGTAAAGACGCAACTTTCATTATATGGGGGCAACCCGGTCAGGGTGCTCCAAGTCGGTCGTTTGGTCGGTTTATGGTTTGGGCCGACCATGTGGTGTACCAAGAAGAGGTACCTTTCATGAATTATAACTCGGTCAGTTTGCCACCGAGCGACAAGTTGCGATGTGATTTGGAATGGTCTTGAGTGGGACTATCAAGCAAAAATACAAATAGAAAATCAGCTTGTCCATGGCCGAAGCTATTAGTGAAACATATAGCAAAATGGGTCCAAAAACGAATGAAATGGGACTTGGACCAAGAATAACGGCAAGTTGGAGAAGAGATAGCAAGTTGACGTAGAACATTTATATTTTGGGTATAGTATGACCAACAAAAAAGTATTTGGGGCCAAGGTGCTGGCTGGCCTCCAAAGTGGAGATATGGGCGATACAAAGTTTGTACCCAAGTACGAACAAGTATGGAAAAAACAGGGTAAGGTACCAAGTACCATTAATAACTTCGGCTGTATATGGCCGAGCGAGGCAAACGGCTCACCGTTGGAAAGGTCTCGGGGAGACCTATCTACCCTGAAAGTTTCATGAGGCTGAGTTGAAAGACCACGGAGATATTAGGTGATGATGGTCGTATTCGGGGACCAAGTCGCAGGAAATGGCACTTGACCAAAATCCCCCTTGGAAGGTGAATACCGGCTTACCGGTAAGAGATAGCGACTTGGCGTAGAATATTCATAAGTTGGGCGTGTAGAGACGCAACTTTCATTATATGGGGCCAACCCGGTCAGGATTCTCGGATGCGGTCGATTTTTCATAAATTCTAAGAAATTCATATGTTAGGATGCTGGGAGATGAATGAGATGCTGCATGGAGATGAATATTGATCTCCTACATCTCTCATCTCAATACAGCATCCCTACTTAAAGCCATCTCGGACTTAGTCGATTTTTCATAAATTCATAGAAATTCATATGTTAGGATGCTGCGAGATGAATGGGATGCTGCATGGAGATGAATCTTGATCTACTCCATCTCCCATCTTAATACAGCATCCCTACTTAAATGCATCTCGGACTTAGTCGATTTTTCATAAATTCTAAGAAATTCATATGTTAGGATGCTGGAAGATGAATGAGATGCTGCATGGAGATGAATCTTGATCTCCTACATCTCTCATCTCAATACAGCATCCCTACTTAAAGCCATCTCGGACTTAGTCGATTTTTCATAAATTCATAGAAATTCATATGTTAGGATGCTGCAAGATGAATGGGATGCTGCATGGAGATGAATCTTGATCTTCTTCATCTCCCATCTTAATACAGCATCCCTACTTAAAGGCATCTCGGACTTAGTCGATTTTTCATAAATTCTAAGAAATTCATATGTTAGGATGCTGGGAGATGAATGAGATGCTGCATGGAGATGAATCTTGATCTCCTACATCTCTCATCTCAATACAGCATCCCTACTTAAAGCCATCTCGGACTTAGTCGATTTTTCATAAATTCATAGAAATTCATATGTTAGGATGCTGCGAGATGAATGGGATGCTGCATGGAGATGAATCTTGATCTCCTACATCTCTCATCTCAATACAGCATCCCTACTTAAAGGCATCTCGGACTTAGTCGATTTTTCATAAATTCTAAGAAATTCATATGTTAGGATGCTGCGAGATGAATGGGATGCTGCATGGAGATGAATCTTGATCTTCTTCATCTCCCATCATAATACAGCATCCCTACTTAAAGGCATCTCGGACTTAGTCGATTTTTCATAAATTCATAGAAATTCATATGTTAGGATGCTGGGAGATGAATGGGATGCTGCATGGAGATGAATCTTGATCTCCTACATCTCCCATCTCAATACAGCATCCCTACTTAAAGGCATCTCGGACTTAGTCGATTTTTCATAAATTCATAGAAATTCATATGTTAGGATGCTGCGAGATGAATGGGATGCTGCATGGAGATGAATCTTGATCTCCTACATCTCTCATCTCAATACAGCATCCCTACTTAAAGCCATCTCGGACTTAGTCGATTTTTCATAAATTCATAGAAATTCATATGTTAGGATGCTGCGAGATGAATGGGATGCTGCATGGAGATGAATCTTGATCTCCTACATCTCCCATCTCAAAACAGCATCCCTACTTAAAGGTATCTCGGACTTAGTCGATTTTTCATAAATTCTAAGAAAAACATATGTTAGGATGCTGCGAGATGAATTAGATGCTGCATGGAGATGTATCTTGATCTTCTTCACCTCCCATCTTAATACAGCATCCCTACTTAAAGGCATCTCGGACTTAGTCGATTTTTCATAAATTCTAAGAAAAACATATGTTAGGATGCTGCGAGATGAATGGGATGCTGCATGGAGATGAATCTTGATCTTCTTCATCTCCCATCTTCATACAGCATCACTACTTAAAGGCATCTCGGACTTAGTCGAATTTTCATAAATTCTAAGAAATTCATATGTAAGGATGCTGCGAGATGAATGGGATGCTGCATGGAGATGAATCTTGATCTTCTTCATCTCCCATCTTAATACAGCATCCCTACTTAAAGGCATCTCGGACTTAGTCGATTTTTCATAAATTCTAAGAAAAACATATGTTAGGATGCTGCGAGATGAATGGGATGCTGCATGGAGATGAATCTTGATCTTCTTCATCTCCCATCTTAATACAGCATCCCTACTTAAAGGCATCTCGGACTTAGTCGATTTTTCATAAATTCTAAGAAAAACATATGTTGGGATGCTGGGAGATGAATGGGATGCTGCATGGAGATGAATCTTGATCTTCTTTATCTCCCATCTTAATACAGCATCCCTACTTAAAGGCATCTCGGACTTAGTCGATTTTTCATAAATTCTAAGAAAAACATATGTTAGGATGCTGCGAGATGAATGGGATGCTGCATGGAGATGAATCTTGATCTTCTTCATCTCCCATCTTAATACAGCATCCCTACTTCAAGGCATCTCGGACTTAGTCGATTTTTCCTAAATTCTAAGAAAAACATATGTTAGGTTGCTGGGAGATGAATGGGATGCTGCATGGAGATGAATCTTGATCTTCTTAATCTCCCATCTTAATACAGCATCCCTACTTAAAGGGATCTCGGACTTAGTCAATTTTTCGAAAATTCTAAGAAATTCATATGTTAGGATGCTGGGAGATGAATGGGATGCTGCATGGAGATGAATCTTGATCTTCTTCATCTCCCATCTTAATACAGCATCCCTACTTAAAGGCATCTCGGACTTAGTCGATTTTTCATAAATTCTAAGAAAAACATATGTTAGGATGCTGCGAGATGAATGGGATGCTGCATGGAGATGGATCTTGATCTTCTTCATCTCCCATCTAAATACAGCATCCCTACTTAGAGGCATCTCGTACTTAGTCGATTTTTCATAAATTCTAAGAAAATCATATGTTTGGATGCTGGGAGATGAATGGGATGCTGCATGGAGATGAATCTTGATCTCCTACATCTCCCGTCTTAATACAGCATCCCTACTTAAAGGCACCTCGGACTTAGTCGATTTTTCATAAATTCTAAGTAAAACATATGTTAGGATGCTGCGAGATGAACGGGATGCTGCATGGAGATGAATCTTGATCTTCTTCATCTCCCATCTTAATACAGCATCCCTACTTAAATGCATCTCGGACTTAGTCGATTTTTCATAAATTCTAAGAAAAACATATGTTAGGATGCTGCGAGATGAATGGGATGCTGCAAGGAGATAAATCTTGATCTTCTCCATCTCCCATCTCGATACAGCATCCCTACTTAAAGGCATCTCGGACTTAGTCGATTTTTCATAAATACTAAGAAATTCATATGTTAGGATGCTGCGAGATGAATGGGATGCTGCATGGAGATGAATCTTGATCTTCTTCATCTCTCATCTCAATACAGCATCCCTACTTAAAGGCATCTCGGACTTAGTCGATTTTTCATAAATTCATAGAAATTCATATGTTAGGATGCTGGGAGATGAATGGGATGCTGCATGGAGATGAATCTTGATCTTCTTCATCTCCCATCTCAATACAGCATCCCTACTTAAAGGCATCTCGGACTTAGTCGATTTTTCATAAATTCTAAGAAAAACATATGTTAGGATGCTGGGAGATGAATGGGATGCTGCATGGAGATGAATCTTGATCTTCTTCATCTCCCATCTTAAAACAGCATCCCTACTTAAAGGCATCTCGGACTTAGTCGATTTTTCATAAATTCTTAGAAAAACATGTGTAAGGATGCTGCGAGATGAATGGGATGCTGCATGGTGATGAATCTTGATCTTCTTCATCTCCCATCTTAATAGAGCATCCCTACTTAAAGGCATCTCGGACTTAGTCGATTTTTCATAAATTCTAAGAAAAACATATGTTAGGATGCTGCGAGATAAATGGGATGCTGCATGGAGATGAATCTTGATCTTCTTCATCTCCCATCTTAATACAGCATCCCTACTTAAAGGCATCTCGGACTTAGTCGATTTTTAATAAATTCTAAGAAAAACATATGTTAGGATTCTGGGAGATGAATGGGATGCTGCATGGAGATGAATCTTGATCTTCTTCATCCCCCATCTCAATACAGCATCCCTACTTAAAGGCATCTCGGACTTAAACGATTTTTCATAAATTCAAAGATAAACATATGTTAGGATATTGCGAGATAAATGGGATGCTGCATGGAGATGAAACTTGATCTTCTTCATCTCCCATCTTAATACAGCATCCCTTCTTAAAGGCATCTCGGACTTAGTCGAGTTTTCATTAATTCTTAGAAATTCATATGTAAGGAAGCTGCGAGATGAATGGGATGCTGCATGGAGATGAATCTTGATCTTCTTCATCTCCCATCTTAATACAGCATCCCTTCTTAAAGGAATCTCGGACTTAGTCGATTTTTCATAAATTCTAAGAAAAACACATGTTAGGATGCAGCGAGATAAATGGGATGCTGCATGGAGATGAATCTTGCTCTTCTTCATCTCCCATCTTAATACAGCATCCCTTCCTAATGGCACCTCGGACTTAGCCGATTTTTCATAAATTCTAGGAAATTCATATGTTAGGATGCTGCGAGATGAATGGGATGCTGCATGGAGATGAATCTTGATCTCCTACATCTCCCATCTCAATACAGCATCCCTACTTGAAGGCATCTCGGACTTAGTCGATTTTTCATAAATTCATAGAAATTCATATGTTAGGATGCTGCGAGATGAATGGGATGCTGCATGGAGATGAATCTTGATCTCCTACATCTCTCATCTCAATACAGCATCCCTACTTAAAGCCATCTCGGACTTAGTCGATTTTTCATAAATTCATAGTAATTCATATGTTAGGATGCTGCGAGATGAATGGGATGCTGCATGGAGATGAATCTTGATCTCCTACATCTCTCATCTCAATACAGCATCCCTACTTAAAGGCATCTCGGACTTAGTCGATTTTTCATAAATTCATAGAAATTCATATGTTAGGATGCTGGGAGATGAATGGGATGCTGCATGGAGATGAATCTTGATCTTATTCATCTCCCATCTTAATACAGCATCCCTACTTAAAGGCTTCTCGGACTTAGTCGATTTTTCATAAATTCTAAGAAATTCATATGTTAGGATGCTGGGAGATGAATGGGATGCTGCATGGAGATGAATCTTGATCTCCTACATCTCCCATCTCAATACAGCATCCCTACTTAAAGGCATCTCGGACTTAGTCGATTTTTCATAAATTCATAGAAATTCATATGTTAGGATGCTGGAAGATGAATGGGATGCTGCATGGAGATGAATCTTGATCTCCTACATCTCTCATCTCAATACAGCATCCCTACTTAAAGGCATCTCGGACTTAGTCGATTTTTCATAAATTCATAGAAATTCATATGTGAGGATGCTGCGAGATGAATGGGATGCTGCATGGAGATGAATCTTGAACTCCTACATCTCTCATCTCAATACAGCATCCCTACTTAAAGGCATCTCGGACTTAGTCGATTTTTCTTAAATTCATAGAAATTCATATGTTAGGATGCTGGGAGATGAATGGGATGCTGCATGGAGATGAATCTTGATCTCCTACATCTCCCATCTTAATACAGCATCCCTACTTAAAGGCATCTCGGACTTAGTCGATTTTTCATAAATTCTAAGAAATTCATATGTTAGGATGCTGGGAGATGAATGAGATGCTGCATGGAGATGAATATTGATCTCCTACATCTCTCATCTCAATACAGCATCCCTACTTAAAGCCATCTCGGACTTAGTCGATTTTTCATAAATTCATAGAAATTCATATGTTAGGATGCTGCGAGATGAATGGGATGCTGCATGGAGATGAATCTTGATCTACTCCATCTCCCATCTTAATACAGCATCCCTACTTAAATGCATCTCGGACTTAGTCGATTTTTCATAAATTCTAAGAAATTCATATGTTAGGATGCTGGAAGATGAATGAGATGCTGCATGGAGATGAATCTTGATCTCCTACATCTCTCATCTCAATACAGCATCCCTACTTAAAGCCATCTCGGACTTAGTCGATTTTTCATAAATTCATAGAAATTCATATGTTAGGATGCTGCAAGATGAATGGGATGCTGCATGGAGATGAATCTTGATCTTCTTCATCTCCCATCTTAATACAGCATCCCTACTTAAAGGCATCTCGGACTTAGTCGATTTTTCATAAATTCTAAGAAATTCATATGTTAGGATGCTGGGAGATGAATGAGATGCTGCATGGAGATGAATCTTGATCTCCTACATCTCTCATCTCAATACAGCATCCCTACTTAAAGCCATCTCGGACTTAGTCGATTTTTCATAAATTCATAGAAATTCATATGTTAGGATGCTGCGAGATGAATGGGATGCTGCATGGAGATGAATCTTGATCTCCTACATCTCTCATCTCAATACAGCATCCCTACTTAAAGGCATCTCGGACTTAGTCGATTTTTCATAAATTCTAAGAAATTCATATGTTAGGATGCTGCGAGATGAATGGGATGCTGCATGGAGATGAATCTTGATCTTCTTCATCTCCCATCATAATACAGCATCCCTACTTAAAGGCATCTCGGACTTAGTCGATTTTTCATAAATTCATAGAAATTCATATGTTAGGATGCTGGGAGATGAATGGGATGCTGCATGGAGATGAATCTTGATCTCCTACATCTCCCATCTCAATACAGCATCCCTACTTAAAGGCATCTCGGACTTAGTCGATTTTTCATAAATTCATAGAAATTCATATGTTAGGATGCTGCGAGATGAATGGGATGCTGCATGGAGATGAATCTTGATCTCCTACATCTCTCATCTCAATACAGCATCCCTACTTAAAGCCATCTCGGACTTAGTCGATTTTTCATAAATTCATAGAAATTCATATGTTAGGATGCTGCGAGATGAATGGGATGCTGCATGGAGATGAATCTTGATCTCCTACATCTCCCATCTCAAAACAGCATCCCTACTTAAAGGTATCTCGGACTTAGTCGATTTTTCATAAATTCTAAGAAAAACATATGTTAGGATGCTGCGAGATGAATTAGATGCTGCATGGAGATGTATCTTGATCTTCTTCATCTCCCATCTTAATACAGCATCCCTACTTAAAGGCATCTCGGACTTAGTCGATTTTTCATAAATTCTAAGAAAAACATATGTTAGGATGCTGCGAGATGAATGGGATGCTGCATGGAGATGAATCTTGATCTTCTTCATCTCCCATCTTCATACAGCATCACTACTTAAAGGCATCTCGGACTTAGTCGAATTTTCATAAATTCTAAGAAATTCATATGTAAGGATGCTGCGAGATGAATGGGATGCTGCATGGAGATGAATCTTGATCTTCTTCATCTCCCATCTTAATACAGCATCCCTACTTAAAGGCATCTCGGACTTAGTCGATTTTTCATAAATTCTAAGAAAAACATATGTTAGGATGCTGCGAGATGAATGGGATGCTGCATGGAGATGAATCTTGATCTTCTTCATCTCCCATCTTAATACAGCATCCCTACTTAAAGGCATCTCGGACTTAGTCGATTTTTCATAAATTCTAAGAAAAACATATGTTGGGATGCTGGGAGATGAATGGGATGCTGCATGGAGATGAATCTTGATCTTCTTTATCTCCCATCTTAATACAGCATCCCTACTTAAAGGCATCTCGGACTTAGTCGATTTTTCATAAATTCTAAGAAAAACATATGTTAGGATGCTGCGAGATGAATGGGATGCTGCATGGAGATGAATCTTGATCTTCTTCATCTCCCATCTTAATACAGCATCCCTACTTCAAGGCATCTCGGACTTAGTCGATTTTTCCTAAATTCTAAGAAAAACATATGTTAGGTTGCTGGGAGATGAATGGGATGCTGCATGGAGATGAATCTTGATCTTCTTAATCTCCCATCTTAATACAGCATCCCTACTTAAAGGGATCTCGGACTTAGTCAATTTTTCGAAAATTCTAAGAAATTCATATGTTAGGATGCTGGGAGATGAATGGGATGCTGCATGGAGATGAATCTTGATCTTCTTCATCTCCCATCTTAATACAGCATCCCTACTTAAAGGCATCTCGGACTTAGTCGATTTTTCATAAATTCTAAGAAAAACATATGTTAGGATGCTGCGAGATGAATGGGATGCTGCATGGAGATGGATCTTGATCTTCTTCATCTCCCATCTAAATACAGCATCCCTACTTAGAGGCATCTCGTACTTAGTCGATTTTTCATAAATTCTAAGAAAATCATATGTTTGGATGCTGGGAGATGAATGGGATGCTGCATGGAGATGAATCTTGATCTCCTACATCTCCCGTCTTAATACAGCATCCCTACTTAAAGGCACCTCGGACTTAGTCGATTTTTCATAAATTCTAAGTAAAACATATGTTAGGATGCTGCGAGATGAACGGGATGCTGCATGGAGATGAATCTTGATCTTCTTCATCTCCCATCTTAATACAGCATCCCTACTTAAATGCATCTCGGACTTAGTCGATTTTTCATAAATTCTAAGAAAAACATATGTTAGGATGCTGCGAGATGAATGGGATGCTGCAAGGAGATAAATCTTGATCTTCTCCATCTCCCATCTCGATACAGCATCCCTACTTAAAGGCATCTCGGACTTAGTCGATTTTTCATAAATACTAAGAAATTCATATGTTAGGATGCTGCGAGATGAATGGGATGCTGCATGGAGATGAATCTTGATCTTCTTCATCTCTCATCTCAATACAGCATCCCTACTTAAAGGCATCTCGGACTTAGTCGATTTTTCATAAATTCATAGAAATTCATATGTTAGGATGCTGGGAGATGAATGGGATGCTGCATGGAGATGAATCTTGATCTTCTTCATCTCCCATCTCAATACAGCATCCCTACTTAAAGGCATCTCGGACTTAGTCGATTTTTCATAAATTCTAAGAAAAACATATGTTAGGATGCTGGGAGATGAATGGGATGCTGCATGGAGATGAATCTTGATCTTCTTCATCTCCCATCTTAATACAGCATCCCTACTTAAAGGCATCTCGGACATAGTCGATTTTTCATAAATTCTTAGAAAAACATGTGTAAGGATGCTGCGAGATGAATGGGATGCTGCATGGTGATGAATCTTGATCTTCTTCATCTCCCATCTTAATAGAGCATCCCTACTTAAAGGCATCTCGGACTTAGTCGATTTTTCATAAATTCTAAGAAAAACATATGTTAGGATGCTGCGAGATAAATGGGATGCTGCATGGAGATGAATCTTGATCTTCTTCATCTCCCATCTTAATACAGCATCCCTACTTAAAGGCATCTCGGACTTAGTCGATTTTTAATAAATTCTAAGAAAAACATATGTTAGGATTCTGGGAGATGAATGGGATGCTGCATGGAGATGAATCTTGATCTTCTTCATCCCCCATCTCAATACAGCATCCCTACTTAAAGGCATCTCGGACTTAAACGATTTTTCATAAATTCAAAGATAAACATATGTTAGGATATTGCGAGATAAATGGGATGCTGCATGGAGATGAAACTTGATCTTCTTCATCTCCCATCTTAATACAGCATCCCTTCTTAAAGGCATCTCGGACTTAGTCGAGTTTTCATTAATTCTTAGAAATTCATATGTAAGGAAGCTGCGAGATGAATGGGATGCTGCATGGAGATGAATCTTGATCTTCTTCATCTCCCATCTTAATACAGCATCCCTTCTTAAAGGAATCTCGGACTTAGTCGATTTTTCATAAATTCTAAGAAAAACACATGTTAGGATGCAGCGAGATAAATGGGATGCTGCATGGAGATGAATCTTGCTCTTCTTCATCTCCCATCTTAATACAGCATCCCTTCCTAATGGCACCTCGGACTTAGCCGATTTTTCATAAATTCTAGGAAATTCATATGTTAGGATGCTGCGAGATGAATGGGATGCTGCATGGAGATGAATCTTGATCTCCTACATCTCCCATCTCAATACAGCATCCCTACTTAAAGGCATCTCGGACTTAGTCGATTTTTCATAAATTCATAGAAATTCATATGTTAGGATGCTGCGAGATGAATGGGATGCTGCATGGAGATGAATCTTGATCTCCTACATCTCTCATCTCAATACAGCATCCCTACTTAAAGCCATCTCGGACTTAGTCGATTTTTCATAAATTCATAGTAATTCATATGTTAGGATGCTGCGAGATGAATGGGATGCTGCATGGAGATGAATCTTGATCTCCTACATCTCTCATCTCAATACAGCATCCCTACTTAAAGGCATCTCGGACTTAGTCGATTTTTCATAAATTCATAGAAATTCATATGTTAGGATGCTGGGAGATGAATGGGATGCTGCATGGAGATGAATCTTGATCTTATTCATCTCCCATCTTAATA